>NC_059555.1:910714-1214285 GCF_905220415.1 Colias croceus
TTGTGTTTTAATTACTTCGCAAATTTTAATGAAAGTTCATTTAGAAGCTGTAAAAAGAGCTCGATGTGGCATACAATGGTATTCCATAACGAGGGTATCATTTCGAACATTTGCTTTGAATACAAAATGTATGGGAAATCAAATGTATGGGAGCGTTTCATGTTTTTGGATATTTCTCGTTTTATTAAAAAAAAAAGATATTATTGTCATTTTACTCATTAGGTATAATACTTCAGTTAATTTTTTTTGATATCTGCAATAGTTACGGAATAATCGCCTGTGCACACTTAACGATTACACCCTGTATATAAAACTAACCTCCAAGCACTCTTTAGGGCTGGGTTCCACATTCTTGTTCATCTTCAGTAACGGCTGCGACACTTCCCGACTCAATATCTCTTGAATTATCGTCGTGAATGATAATTTTTGGCGCTGGGGAACAAAAATAATTTTAAATATGACTTATTTCATATTTCACGAAGTCCTATTAATACAAATTAATTATTCTTTTGTCTCATAATAGACCTAGTTTTGTTCAACAATTTAAATATCACTACATAGTATAAAACAAAGTCGCTTTCTCTGTCCCTATGTGCCTTTGTATGCTTAAATCTTTAAAACTACGTAACGGATGATGCGGTTTTTTCTAATAGATAGAGTGATTCAAGAGGAAGGTTTTAGTACATAATTTGTAAGGTTTTAAGCAAAGCGGGCGAAGCCGCGGGCGGAAAGCTAATATTAAAGAATTAATTGATGAATCAAAAATAAAACATTTATCATACACTAGCTGTGCCGCGCGGTTTCACCCGCATTGCTCCGCTCCTGTTGGTCTTAGCGTGTTGATATAAAGCACATAGCCTTCCTCGATAAATATACTATCTAACACCGAAAGAATTTTTCAGATCGGACCAGTAGTTCCTGAGATTAGCGCGTTCCAACAAACAAACAAACTCTTCAGCTTTATAAGATAAGTATAGATTTCTTACAAGCATAAGACGAAAAAGAGAAATATTACCTCTTTAAGTATTTTATTAATATCGTCATCGTCCAACGACGGATTCTTCAGTTGCAGCTGTTTGAACAGCTGGTCCTCCAGGTCGTATGGCTCTAAGCTCCTGGAAAAATAAAAAGAAAATTAAATAAATACTGAAGACTTTTTTTCTTAATAAAAAAAGGAATGCAGTTCAATAGTTACTAGTTGTTTCGGAAATCATAGACTTTTTGTTTGATTATTTACTCTATACATCTTAATATATATAAATCTCGTGTCACAATGTTTGTCCTCAATGGACGCCTAAACCACTTAACCGATTATAATAAAATTCGCACACCATGTGCAGTTCGATCCAACTTGAGAGATAGGATAGTTTAAATATCAAATCGTTTTAGACAAAGCGGGCGAAGCCGCGGCCGGTAAGCTAGTTTATTATATAACTAGCTTCCACCCGCGACTCCGTCAGCGCGGATGTCGGTCTTCGCGTGGATGGTTTATTTCTCCATTTTGAGTAGCTCTGACAATGACTTCTTATTAAAAAAAAAAATTAAACACATATTTCGGTTTGGTATCGATCCAGTAACACCCCCTATTATTTATTTATTTTTTCAATATTTTTAATGTACAGAATTGACCCTTCTACAGATTTATTATGTGTATAGATATAGTTCTTGGGTGACTAGTTAGTGAGGAACTCGGATTTTAAAGTGATGGTGGCAGCTAAGTGGTGATGATGATGGTGATGATGATGGTGATGATGATGGTGATGATGATGGTGATGATGATGATGATGATGACAGTACATCACCTGGCGACCATTTCCCCGCTAGAGCACAGCACGAGCAGCGAGTGATGTGCGGCGGTTAGTCCCAGCGGTGGGCTTGCTTCACCCGTCGCTGTATAGCAAGTGGGATGATGATGATGATGATGACAGTACATCACCTGGCGACCATTTCCCCGCTAGAGCACAGCACGAGCAGCGAGTGATGTGCGGCGGTTAGTCCCAGCGGTGGGCTTGCTTCACCCGTCGCTGTATAGCAAGTGGGATGATGATGATGATGATGACAGTACATCACCTGGCGACCATTTCCCCGCTAGAGCACAGCACGAGCAGCGAGTGATGTGCGGCGGTTAGTCCCAGCGGTGGGCTTGCTTCACCCGTCGCTGTATAGCAAGTGGGATGATGATGATGATGATGACAGTACATCACCTGGCGACCATTTCCCCGCTAGAGCACAGCACGAGCAGCGAGTGATGTGCGGCGGTTAGTCCCAGCGGTGGGCTTGCTTCACCCGTCGCTGTATAGCAAGTGGGATGATGATGATGATGATGACAGTACATCACCTGGCGACCATTTCCCCGCTAGAGCACAGCACGAGCAGCGAGTGATGTGCGGCGGTTAGTCCCAGCGGTGGGCTTGCTTCACCCGTCGCTGTATAGCAAGTGGGATGATGATGATGATGATGACAGTACATCACCTGGCGACCATTTCCCCGCTAGAGCACAGCACGAGCAGCGAGTGATGTGCGGCGGTTAGTCCCAGCGGTGGGCTTGCTTCACCCGTCGCTGTATAGCAAGTGGGATGATGATGATGATGATGACAGTACATCACCTGGCGACCATTTCCCCGCTAGAGCACAGCACGAGCAGCGAGTGATGTGCGGCGGTTAGTCCCAGCGGTGGGCTTGCTTCACCCGTCGCTGTATAGCAAGTGGGATGATGATGATGATGATGACAGTACATCACCTGGCGACCATTTCCCCGCTAGAGCACAGCACGAGCAGCGAGTGATGTGCGGCGGTTAGTCCCAGCGGTGGGCTTGCTTCACCCGTCGCTGTATAGCAAGTGGGATGATGATGATGATGATGACAGTACATCACCTGGCGACCATTTCCCCGCTAGAGCACAGCACGAGCAGCGAGTGATGTGCGGCGGTTAGTCCCAGCGGTGGGCTTGCTTCACCCGTCGCCGTGCATAGCAAGTGACGGGCCGTGGACGATTTGGACGAAATAAGAGATAATACTGTGTCGATCTCGCCTGAAACATTTTGTGGAAGCCATTGAAAGAAAGAAAGAAAGAAACCATTTATTCCAACACACACAACACACATATAACATAGCATTGTAAATTTTAAATAATATGTAATAGAAAACATAAATATATGTGTGGTTGCATGCGCTAAAAAAGAAAGCCACTCAGGATACCTGAGGCATAATACCTCAGCACTGATTTTCAGTGACCCCTTACGACATCAAGAAAGAGTGTGTGTACTTATGTACACGCGTTAGAAGTTATACTTCTTTGGCGTATGGAAAAAATACTAGAATATACAACTTGAACGTAGTTATCAATTTTCATACCACCTAGAACTAACTTCATGCTGTTAAATTTAGGTGTCGGTATGCGCGCGCATCGTAAAAATTCACTCTCATTATTTTACTCATAAAAAAAGTATAACTTCAAAAAAACTTGAGCGATGTCAAGTGACATCCCGATGGAACGAAGTGTTAAGTTAGAGAGAGACAGATAACTCTAGCAAAAAGTATCGTGACAACTTTTCGTAAAAAAAAAACACGTTGAATTGCCCGCGATAAATAGAATGCACAGTCGAAACTCATTTTGCAGTTTCACTGAGAAACTTTATCATAAAATTATAAAAATAAAAAAATTGTAATAATTTTACTTTCGTCACGGCTTCACCCTGTACCACGGGTTGTCTCAGTTTTCTCCCCATAAGAACCATCCTCGTACATTAAGGAATATAATAAAAAAAGAATTAACGAAATCGGTTCAGCCGTTCTCGAGATTTGCGCAACACATTTGGTGATTTTTATTATCACCTATAAAAGCAAAGGTTGCCATATAATCAAAATTTAGTATAATTTAACAAAAAAAAAAAAATTAAACTCACTCTCATCAGCCAAAGCGAAGTCGTTCAAATACTCGAGCACGGGCAGCGTGATCGCATGCACACCGCCAGCATGCATGCACGCATATGTGTTGCCGACACACTGAAATATTCGACAATTTTCTATTTATTTTTATATTATTTTAGGTTTAATGGTTTAGACTGTAATTCAAAAGTTAGTAGAAAATTAAATGATTTTGTTTACACATAGACTTAATTCTTTTTTAATATTAAGGCGAACCGCAATCGCCGGTACAGCCTGAAAATCAGCGCTGCTTTTGTGCAGCATTTTGCTGAGGCTGTATCCGTTTGCCTAAGTGTAAGATAAATTCTATAATGTGTTTGGCTGTGTTTTTTTGGCAATAAATTTCTTTTCTTTCTTTCTTTCTTTCTTTCACATAATGTACAATCTAAACTAATATTATAAAGCTGAAGAGTTTGTTTGTTTGTTTGTTTGTTTGTTTTAACGCGCTAATCTCGGAAACTACTGGTCCGATTTGAAAAATTCTTTCGGTGTTAGATAGCCCATTTATCGAGGAAGGTTATAGGCTATATATCATCACGCTACGACCAACAGGAGTGGAGCCACGGGGGTGAAACCGCGCGGAGCAGCTAGTGTACAATAATTACTCAAATCAATGAAGAAAATATCACGAAATATTTTGGGAATTGATTTCTTATTACCAGCATTAAATAAAAATTATATAATAAATGTTTATTGTTTTCTTCACAAAATCAACGGACTCGATTCCTATTTATATTGATTTCAAAAACCAATCGCATCATTATCTTTCATCCAAATGTTGCAGCTACCAACCCTTTGTATATGTAGATATTAGACAAACATCCATCAATCTACTAATAACTAATAAATATAATCATGAGGTTTTTAAATGTATGTCCGTTTACATACCGGATATAGATGCACTGGATACGCGAATGGCACGTCATCCTTACTGGACAGTACAATGTTCAATTCCACGGATTCTACTACATAGAGGGCGTAACCATCGCCATCTTTGTCTTCTGTCGGCTGAAAAATTGCGTTTATTGATGTTTAAAAAAAATGTTTAATCTTTTGCTTTAAATATAAAAAAATACAGTTAAATAAAGGAGAAATTAAAGAGACACTTTTGAAGGCTGTAGAATGATTTTCACATTGAAATAAATTTATAACTAGGGTTCCGACCCGGCTTTGCCGGTTCATGTTTATGTTTACGTTTACCAACCATAAGAACCATCCTCGTACGTATAAAAAACGAATTAACGAAATCGGTTCAGTCGTTCTCGAGTTATGTCACTTATCACTTACTAACACATTTTGCGATCCATTTTTATATTATAGAAGACGATAACGTAATTAACGATAGTGATGATGGTAATGATTTTGAAAATGATGATGATGTTGATGGTACTGTTGACAAAGCATATTCCTTTGATGCTGATAAAGATCACAATAATGAATAATCAGCAATCGCAGTCACGATAGAAACTGATAGTGGAATATCGCAGAAGCGCTCGTTACTACTAGCAGTTTACTGGATACTAAATTGCAATAATAATATATGATGACAAGATTGTTTTGTGATGATGACGGTGATGATGATGATGATAATAATTTTGATATTGTTAATGATGATTTTGAAGATTAAGATGACAATGGCGATAGGTATAACGATGACGATAATAGTTACGCTGGTGATGATGACAACTATGAAAACTATTTTTAATTATTATATATGTCGGAGATCCCCCCCCCCCTGATATTACCGAACGCAAGCGCATGACTCACGAAGTGCACTTGGACATGGCCGTGGTAGCGGACGAGCATTCAAGTGTTGGAGCTCGTGCCGAGCGGACTTGTCTGTTCGTGTCTATATCAGTCTCTATATTAGTTTGAGTTTAGATTCACTATACAAAGTATTCATTTCAGTTCATTAGTGATTGTGAGTGTTAGATTCCGTTTATGTCTTTTGATGCTCGAAGTTACCCAAGACGCCCAATGTAGAGGATATAACCAGCCCACATAGTTTTAAAATTCAGCCACCGACGATATCAGAAGCGGGATTGCTTTGAGCACAAAGAGTAAACGTGATTTTTACAATCGTCATGTGGTAATGTAGACACGTTATAAAATTATTCTGGAGGTGCAAATAGTATCATAAGACGTTTAATCGTAGCCATAAGAATACCTGTGAGTGCTTACAATATACAACAAGTGGAACAATAACGTGCGTGATGTAATGCCATTGTCTGTTGATCTGTGTTTTGAAAAAAGCCGTTAAAGTTATTACTTGTTAGTATTTGCTATTTATGATACGTTAAAGTGCTTCGCAGTGTCTATCATGTCTCTTTAAATTCATTTTGTATTAGCCGTGGTCGCAGTTACTAGAATTGTTTATAATATTGTGTACCGTAATGTGACTTTGTTGAGCTCCGTGCGGCTGCTGTTATTTACTTGCAGGGTGGCGAGCCAAGCAACGGCGAGTGCCTGTCGGTGTGTGCCGTCGGACTCTGTGCGTCATTGGCTTCGAAAAGGCATAATGTGTGCGTGGAGGAAGTTGTTTCAACTTGTCGCATGTTTCACGGTTTGACAAGCGTTTGCAGCGCGTGGCCCTTGCTACCGAGATTGTTGCAGAGGATTGCTGCAGCGAGAGCTCCGGGCAGCCGTCTTTATGAGGTGAAGGGCTCCGCAAATTAGTGACATTTACAGGACAAGTGCGAGGCGTAACAGGGCTGCTTCGCTGACTGTGTGCTATCAATAAGTCTGTATGAGACCTGCGTGTGAATGCCATTCGCAGACAGCAGATGGAGGGCGTGCGACGGATCAGCAGTCCTCTTAGTGCAGGGTTTAACCATCGCGAGTCATTTGTTTCATGTGTGGTGTGTCTGGCCACTTTGCATCGGAGTGCATGAACGGATAAGGTGCTAATGATTGCACTAAGCATAGAATCACCGAAAACCAGCGGGTCAGGTACATCCACGTTGCCTGAGCGCAATCATTGAGTCAACACGTGCCGTGTGGCAAACTTATGGACAACTGTGAGTCATACATGTTTAGTTTTGTTAGTTTTGTTTTTGGTACTGAGTGTACTTCCTTATCAGAGATATAATTACTAGTAGCAAATTGACTAGTAAGCGTTTTTAATAATAACATTAACTTTAAAATAATCTGTTAAAATATTGTAGACAGTTCATAACAAGGTTTATGGCAAGTTACAATAGGCGATTACTTTTTAGTAATTTTGTGTTGTGCCAAATCATTATGATAGCGATGCTAGCTTATTAGGTTGAGAAATTAAACACAAAGTTTACATGGGTGATATTCCAATGTGTTATTTTAAATCGTAATAATGTTCTTGTTCGTAGCAAGTCTGATACGAGAAATTGTTTTGATTTTTAACACGCTTACGTTTGGCTTCCTTTATTCTTCGTATGTACGAACTCGATTTTGAACTACCTACTTTCATTAGACAGATTTAGTTCACACTGTGTACATCTACTAAGGAATAGTGACAATACAATAATTTCATCTTATTGAAGCGTGTTGCTTAGTTAATTACGTTTCTCTCTATTATACACGGGTACCGATAGAAGAAAGATACCTACCTAGTGGTTTGGTAGGCTTACTTAGGGACATAAGTGCGTTAATGCAGAGGCGTTAATTTCAATTAGAGAATTTCAATGTGTTGTGTTTTAGTGTATTATTATTATTACATTAGCACTAATTTACCATCTGTTACAGCTGTTGAAATGTGTCTGTTCTAAAATCTAAGGAGTTTTGTGCGTTGACCGAGCAGCAGATTGCGTAACAAAGTCAATGAGTTTTTAACAGCTGGATTAGTGAAACCCAAGTAGCTATCTGGTTATAGCTTCTGACGTGGAACAAGGTACAGTGCGCATCCAGATTGTAGTAAGGAGTGGAGTGAGTGCTTTGAGGAAGGTATTATCTTCTTTCAACCTATCCGAATGTAAGTTTTGAAAGCGTAGTGTTGAATACTTAGGCTTTGTTATTAAGGATGGGAAAATACAGTCACAATCCACAGCTTATACAGCTTCTTATTCCTGTTAGTTTATTAACAGTTTTCTTAAATTATAGCACTATTGTTTATGCTTACAAGTTACAAGAGAAGTAAAATTGATTAGTGATTACTCATCATCACATGAGCTAATCAGTCGAACGTTTATTAGTTTACTAACATCACAGCCTATTCTTACGGTGTGTGACCTCAGTTCACATAGATTCGAGATGGATGTGGTACTGAGCTGATACAGAAACATGACGGTTAGTAACATCCAGTTGCTTACTACAGAAGTAGAACTACTGCCTTAGAGTCCAGGTTTTACTCTCATGCACACGAGACCGCAGTTTAAGTTGTAGCAGTATAGCAGTGGATAATGCAGTTATGCACTTCAGGTATTATTTACAGGTTTGCAAGTTTGCAGTGGTGACAGATTAACAGTGTACTTTGGTGGGAACCGTTTAGTATAAAGCTGTCTTCGCGTGTTCACAGGTGGAAGCCTGCCCCCAGTCTTTCGACTTTGATATTATTTGGAGAAAGGGCGCTAGGATAAAGCATGTTGTTTGCTTTTCGCGCAATCACGTCAGCTGTCACAGTATGTATTTCGATTATTGCAAATTGTATGGGGCAGAATGGAGTCAACATAGCCGAGCTTTCCGTTGACTGTCTGCCTGGACGAAGAGATGCATCTGGACATGCAGAATGAGTTGTTACTTGTTAATGTCTGGAAGACATATGCGGTAAGGTCGAAAATTATTTGTCAAGGTGCAGATAAAATGGTAAAAGATCGGTGGTACTCAATATCCACGATTTAGTCGTGCATCTGGGTTACATATCTAAGTTGTTGTTGTTGTTGTTGCCAACTTTATCACTTGCTAAATCTCTAAGCCTAGTTCAGGTAGAATTCAGGCAGAACTCTTAAGTTAGTTTTCAGTGCACATTGATGCTACAGGGGAAACTTATAGTGAGAAGAATGATGTTAAGGAGTATGTTTTAGTCTAATTGATACTTTTACCCTATATGTTTTGCTCTATTACTTTCAAAAAGGTGTAGAGTGGTTTAGTAGTAGCAGAAGTAGTATAACGGCACTATAGGCCAGTGTTAATTTGTTCAGTTACCTAGCCAGTATTATTGATGATCAGGCAGGTGCTTAGAAAGTAAATGTTTTCTCAGTTATTTTGTAAAAAAAATAAAGTTACATTAAGATAGTAGTCTCCACCGGGGGGTAGTCATGCTAATGGTCAGGTAGATAGTGACGAGTACGCTGAAAAGGTGTGCTCATGGCAGTCATCATTCATCATCGTCATCGATATAGTCCACTACCGGACATGGAAGTCATCGTCATCGTCAACATAATCAGCCTTTTGTAGTACACTGATAAAAGTCATCATCATCGTCATCGGGAACATCATCTGCCTTTTGTAGTCACTGCTGAACATGGAAGTCGTTATCGCCATCATCATCTGCATTATCAGCCTTTGGTAGCAAACATCGATATTGTCAAGATGCGTTAGGTGACGTACGACTGGCAATGAACTTCACTACAAACCGTGTTACAAAAGCTAAATAGCTGATAAAGCTATTATTTGTTAAAGTAGACTTTGGGATTAATAATTGATAATGAAATTAATCTAGTCATGGTAAAAGTAAAGCTTCCCTGAATGTAAATTTAATGTTGGTGATAACCTTCTTTTCGAAATTGAGGAAATAAATCAAAGCAAGCTTGACTTGAAGTTCAAGGGTACGCTTAAAATTGTTGAGGTATGGTTATTAGTGCCGCTTTACATCATTCAATTCCCAAATCCTCACAACAGAGTCAGGAAAATATCCGACCATGAGGTTATTAGTAGTAGCTAGTAGTGGTAGTAGTTAAAATGACGTAAGAGCTTTGTGTAAAAGGGGAGATGTAAAAAGTTTTATCTGGATTTTGTAATGCATTGTAGTGCCGTTTGTTGAGTGGTAGTAGATGCAGTTGCCATTTGTCTCTTGTCTTGTTCTTCGTTACGTTGGTGCGTTAACGAGCAATGTCGTTGTAGCGACGGGCTATCCTTGCTTTCGTTGGTGCAAAAGCGAGATGAGTCGTTGAAGCGACGACCTTTTGAGATATCCTTGTTTTCGTTGTTGCGAACGCGAGATGAGTCGTTGTAGCGACGTTACTCAATGTTAGCCTCATTTCGTTGGTGCGAAATTGTGGTGTGTCGTTGTAGCGACGATGTTCAGTGCTTTAGTTATTTCGTTGATGCGAAATTGCGGTGAGTCATTGTAGCAACATTATTCAGTGTTGTCTTCGTTTCGTTGGTGCGAAATCGACATGAGTCGTTGGTGCGACGTTATTCAGAGCTATTCCGTTTCGTAGGTGCGAAATCGAGGAGAGCTGTTGGTGCGGCGCTGATTGATCAATAATGATGATTGTTTGTTTTAGTGACGACCTAAAATGGTTGACAAGAATCAGTATGGCCGAGCAGGATACTGTGAGTATGTAGTCTTTGCAGAGACTTCACACGAGGACGTGTGATCGCCAGAGATGGCCGTGTCGGAGATCCCCCCCCCCTGATATTACCGAACGCAAGCGCATGACTCACGAAGTGCACTTGGACATGGCCGTGGTAGCGGACGAGCATTCAAGTGTTGGAGCTCGTGCCGAGCGGACTTGTCTGTTCGTGTCTATATCAGTCTCTATATTAGTTTGAGTTTAGATTCACTATACAAAGTATTCATTTCAGTTCATTAGTGATTGTGAGTGTTAGATTCCGTTTATGTCTTTTGATGCTCGAAGTTACCCAAGACGCCCAATGTAGAGGATATAACCAGCCCACATAGTTTTAAAATTCAGCCACCGACGATATATAATTAATGACAATGTGATACTCACGCAAGGCGTTGTCATAAACAAAGATTAATGACAATAATAATGATAATTAGAAATCAAGATAAAAAAAAATGAAAAGAAAATGATGATGGTGATGGTTGCAATTATGATAATGATCGTAATGATGACGATTGTAACTTCGTTAACGTCATTAATAATAAAGAAAAAGATGATACTCACACACGGCAACAGCAAACAGTGATACAAAGTCGCAGAAGCACTAGCCACGACAACTAACGTAGCCGGTGTGGCGGGCAAGCACGCTATTGCACACGACTCCGCGCCGTAGTTGTCATCTGCTGCGGGGTACATTGCTAGCGGGCCGCGGATGTGAGCGTGGAGTGGGCTGGAAACGGGGTAATGTATGGAGAACATTTTGATGTACACAGTGTCTTAGTATACAGGAGTACATTTCTAGCAGGACGGATAGAAGTGGAACGGACTGGAAAAGGGGTAATGTATGGTGAAGTGATTGAATTGACATCATAATTCATATCGTCTATTGGCTTATAAGCAGAATAAAATGACACGGATACATAGCAATGTATGCGTGAAAATGACACGGATACATAGCAATGTAACCACAGGTTGGCTAGCAGCCAACCTTTGGATGGTAAACATTTTGATATAGGCGTATTGGTGTCTTAGTGTCTATTGAGGAGGAGCTAGCGGGACGCGTAGGTGTGGAGTGTGAAGTATTACAGTCGTCATAAGATCACATTATAGTCCTTACGTAGAGTACCTACGTAGGTATGAACTATATCGTCCATTGGCAGTTGCAACGCAAAGGATTCAGACTAATTGTACATCATAGTAGGAGAATATGAACATATTTTGAAGTTGTTTTTATCACATAGTCAGTTGGTATGGGAGTCAATGTCACTCTTCCATTGTTATAATTCTAAGACATTACAATATACGCCAATCAGGCAAGGCAAAATTCATGTTTTTTTTTAATCTTATTAAAATAGTTCAATATTCAACTTTACCTGCTGCTGTCTAAGAAATTACTGTTCATCATGTACACATCCCCGTTCCCGCTGAGAATCAGCAAGTGCTCGCTGTCCGGTGTCGGCGTGAAGTCCACAGCGCTGTCCCCGAAGCTGTCCAGTAACGTCATGCCGAGAGATCCCACCGGTTTCGGTCCTATTGAGAACGATTTCACCATTTTCGGACCAGCCTTTAGCGCTATGTTGTAGAGCCTGGAATGGTTATGTTGTTCTGTTATTATTCATGATAAATAAGAAATAAATGTTAACGGATTATTTTTTTTGAGAATTCATAAATTTGCAATTTTCAAGTTGGAGTAGCTATGATTATGAATGATTAATAATAATAAATAAATAAATAAAATCTTTATTTTGCTTTAAACATGGTATTCAATGGTGATACAATTATATTAATAAAGCACAAACATGTTCAGCCAATACAAGCATGCAAAAATAATTAGGTACCATAAAGGAGTTAATGGTCTGTTCGGGTTGAACTTTCCATGAACTCCTTTATGGTATAGAAGTTTTTTTCATTAAGCCAATTAAGAAGATGTTTTCTAAATTTATAATCATTACACGTCTTTAAGTTATTTGGCAGATGATTGAATATTTTAACGGCCATCCCCACGCAACTATCCCTGTATTTTATGATTAACCATACCATGAGAATTTTACTGTTAAAATAAATAAAATTCTTGTCCAAATAAATTGATAATGATTGCAACTAACCATACCGTCAAATTAAGATCAGAAGCGAGAGCTTTTTAAATTTCCATACATTAAATGCTCTCGATAACGATACGAATACTTTACCAATACTTCCTTGCGCTTCAGTATTTTAACTTTTCAAATGGTCGATAATATGTTTGTAATATACTCACCTCATAGTATTATCTGACATCAACACGAGGAGATGTGACAGCGATTTCGGATGCCACTGCACCCTCAGCACCTCGCCCTGGGAGTACAGGAACCTCTCGTCCAGGGAAAAACTCCTGAAAATGTTATATGGAAAATTAAATATAAATACGAATATAAGTTGAAATAGTCGTTCATTTATCTTGATTTTTGATGGAGTGGTTACTTGACTACTTAAATCTTTATACCTAGATATAATATGTTTCATAAAACATTGATTTATAATTTTCACGCAATAAATTAGTTGTTTGTTAAATCAAAAAAATTGACTATTTGATAAGACATTTTCATGTCTCGTATAACATTGTATTAGCTTTCTGCTTGAACTATAATAGTCGTACTTCGTTTCTCCCTATCATGGACCTTGTAGAATACTTAGGAAGTAACTATTCTCTAATCTGTGACTTAGGTATGAATTTATTAACATTCTTTATATTGGATAAATACTATTGATTTTGGTGTACGTTTAACCGACTTTAAAAAAAGGAGGAGGTTCTTAATTCGGCCGGTATATTTTTTTATTTTTTTGAATTTATTCCTTACTTATAGAAATGCAAATCATTCCCCTTTATTCTCTTGTAGACATTCTAAGAAAGAGCATAAAAATGTATAAAATAATGAACATACAATTAACACCATCTCTTAACTTTCCACGCGACTTGCCAATATTTCTTTTACACGCGTCTTTCCTCATACAGCTAAATAAAGAATGACGTATACAGTGGAAATTCCGAACCTTTCCATTATCAGTAAAAAAGGGTTACCCTTCATTAATCCCATGATAAATACCCTCAAAAGATTCGCGGTTTCGCCCGATTTTTCCCCACAATTAAATTAACGATTGGAAAGTGGCTGGCGGTCTTTTGTAGAACAAAGGGTATGTTTGTTTTAAATGTAAGTGAAATGTTGAAAAAAATGTATATAATATGCGTATGGATACGTATACTGCATGTAAGTGATTTAGAGTTATGTGTTTCGTCTATTTATTTTTAATCGTTACATGCTAATGCCCTTCAAGTATAAGAGAAGAACGCAATTAAATAATATTTTGAAGAATATGTTTTCAGACAAAATGCAATTTTACTTTTATTAGGTAAATATTATAAAAGAGGTTTAGAGGAGACTTATTAGGTAGTATAAAGTTAGTTCTTTCATCATCATCATCATCATCAGCCCATATATGTTCCCACTGCTGGGACACGGGCCTCCTATGAGTTCTTTACTTTATTTTAATTATTATTTGATCTGTAAATTTTCACGAACAATTACTTTTTAACACGACACATCAAACACATCACAAGCTAGATAGATTAAAACGTTCCCACAAACATTTAAGAAACCGCAACCCCCCACCACACTCTCGTAAATCACACCGTTCGCATACCAAAGGGTCACTTTTTACCGCACGAAAGAAAAAGGGTAACAAATGATCGTGCATTAGAACAAACGGCGTACAAATACTCGCCCGACCTGCCCCGGAACAAAAACCGATAAAAACCCGGGCAAGGTTCCGATTCGGTAAAAAATAAGAATCAGACAAAGGCCGACGCGTCGCGCGCGACCTATACATGTCCAGTTTTTTTACGACCCTCTGCCCTTTTGTCCTTCCGGGCCTCTTTTTTAAATAGATCAGCGAGGGTAAGTAAAGACCGGCGGACATCCCTGAAATATTATTGTGGATTTTTCTCCACCGTATTCATAAATATTTCGACCGGCCGCTCCTCCGCCCCCCCGGCGGCGGGCGATCCGACGAATTATAAATTCGGTTAATAAAATATGATACGATAGAACCGCTTTTTTGCCGCGGACCTCTATTATATTATGTTTAATTTAAATATGAATAATTAAATTTAAAAAGGAAATCTCGGGCTAATGAAATTTTTGTTTTCGAGATAATGAATTGAAAACACGTCGCGGCCGCGGTGTCGCCTCGCTGTTATTCTTTTGCGCTCATTCGGATTCAGGGTACGTGTAAAAAATGCCCGAGTGAAAAAAATATATTTTAATTTATTAATTACGACGATGAATTATATTTTTCCAGGCTTATCTGGGCCCGTGGCGCTATCGCAGCGCCGCACGGCTCTCTCTTTCCAAACACAGTCGTAATGGGTTAATTTAAACAAATTTTCTTGTATGCTATTATATTATATTACTAGCGGTCCGCCCCGGCTTCGCCCGTGGTACATATTAACGTTTTCTCTACATAAGAACCATCCTCGTACTTCAAGGAATATAATAAAAAAAGAATTATCGAAATCGGTTCAGCCGTTCTCGAGTTATGGAATTACAACGAAAAGTGGCATTGATTTTTATTATTAGATAAGATATGCTTGTATGTTAATTTAAACAAATTTTCTTGTATGTTATTCATAGTAATATACGTATAGGTATGTAATATTTTGAAAGATCTCTCAAAAACTGTAGTAAACTTTGTCTTGGGCTGCAGAGTTGTATACGAGAAATATGTAATTAATCTGTTTTCGAGGTAGCGAACGTCGTGTTTATATGAATCTGTATATTTGCTAACCTTTCTATGCAAGCAACATATTGACTGTACCGTATCCGGTGAATAGTTTTGTTTTGGTAAATAAAAATTTTTCACCAGACACGGTACAGCGTTTTATGTGAGGTGGTCCTCACCTACAAGTTTCAACGCCGTAAAGTTATAAAGTGGATAAGAAATTGGAATTAGACAATATTTATATCGTGTCGTATCTTTAAGTTACACAGAAGGTGTACCTATATCATCAGATTATTGTTACAAAATGAAAAGTAACGCAGATGAAGAAATATGCATACAAATATTTATGTATCAAATAAATATAACGTTTACGTACAAAAATAAAAATTACGTAATAAAGATGATCATAATAGAGTCAGTTTCTTAATTGAGAATTGATTTGCGTTTTGCGATTTGCTTTGAGAAAGCTTATGTCAGACTAGCTGCGCTTCGCGGTTTCACCCGCGTGGCTCCGCTCCTGTTGATCTTAGCGTAATGATATATAGCCTATAGCCTTCCTCGATAAATGGGCTATCTAGCACCGAAAGAACTTTTCAAATCGGACCAGTAGTTCTTTAGATTAGCGCGTTCAAACAAACAAACTCTTCAGCTTTATAATATTAGTATAGATACAATATTATAGTGAACGTTCATTTAATTACTATGGCTTATTAATAATCAATTCAGAAATCGGCCGTACAAACTCGTAGATAACATTATGAAGAAAGAGACCTTACAAATAATTGAATCCAAGCATGTAATAAATAAAAGACAACCCGTCCACGCAAAGTATTTAATCAACACAAACGCTTGCGGATTAAAAAAATCCACAACCAACCGAGAAATATTTAAAACAAAAAGGCATCGATCCTCCACAACAACCGCGAGGGATTAAAATCGTAACGCAAAACATTCGAATACAATACTAACGAATTGATACAAATACTCATTAGGAGCGGGCCGGCCGCGCCCGGTCCCCCCGATACCGACGCTACAATCCACATCCGACGTACAAATATTATCTCAAATTCCTTCTCATTTATAATCCTTTTGTGTCCTCGGAGCGTCCTCCGTCGGGCCCCCCTCCTCGTGGCGGGGGGAGGTGGGGTATTTTTATATTTTTAATCGCGTTGGGCATTATCCGAATGGACATTGGCGGTCGTCTGTCGCTGGTGGCTATGATAAATTCTTGCGTTCGACACTCGCGCTGTTTTGTTTTGTCCCTTCCTTTTATTTCGACATCATTAATTACATCTATTTGTCTGCCGGTGACTGTATTCTTTCGATTTCTTAGACGATTAAAAATGATCCTCGCTTCCGATAGGGGGTGTGGAATTGATCACTTTCTTTTATTGAATATTATTTTTTGCGGCCGCTTTCTCGCGCCGGTGATTGATGCTAATTTGCGTTTGACTTGGATGGATTTTCTCAAATTTCTTTTAACAAAACTTTGGTACCTATTTTTTTTTAATTTATTTCATAATACACCAGTTCGATCGTTGATTTATCACAGTTTGATATACCACAATATACGAATTAAAATTTTTGTAAATAAAATCACGTGCTACGAATCTTGTAAAACAATAAAAACCTCTGACTAGTCTAAGGACTAGCCCGTAAATTTAAGAATTTAATATTAATTAATAAATAAATAAATTTAGTTTTATTTTCTAGTTGAATTACAATAACCTAGTTTCACACCAATCAATGAAATATACGAAACTTAACCACTACATACGTATGTACATAAAATATTACACCAGTTAAAGGTCAAATGTCATTCGAAGCAATCTTCAAAATGTTAGTAGTACTTGTGATTTTGCGTTAGTAATTAGTTATCCCTTATCTGGGAACACGAAGTGGATATATCATTTTGTCAAACTGTATTCCGTTTGATGAATCGTTTATTATAACATGGTGATGTATGTCACAAGTTACGAAGGATTATAAGGACCTATTTAAAATTATAATTCATAATTTAAACATACAAATTAGTAGGAATTAGAATATGTGCTGTAGAGAATAAAAATAAGATATGCTTACTTTGAACAACTCGTAGAAATTAAAGTAACTAGGTACATAAACGTACCAACATAATCAGAAAAACTTCAATGTGATATAAAATTAATTCTTGTGTTTATATTTATTTATTATTATTTTCAAAAGTATTAAGTACTTAGTCTCCATACCATATTTGATATGTTCTACTAAATCGACGATGCCTCGACAAACGTCTACACACCACAAACTTTTACGACAAGCGATTAAATCATTAGTTTAAACTTCGACCACTAAATAGCCCATCAATTTGGCCAAATAAAAACGTAACCATTACGAAATTTAACTCTGAAATATCCATTTCGCTAGCTCCATTAAACGCCAAAAACAAGAACAATATCTTCCGTTAGATAAAATTCGAAAAAAGTTTAATGGTACCCAAATCCCGCTCCGATAAAAATACCCTCAATATTTTATAAAATTCGAATTCATGCAGATCCCTTTATTACGGTGGAACGGACGGACGACCCCGCTTTACTTTACATATATAGAGAAATATTCTTGAGTTAAATGATTTTTTCGAAATCGCCCGCGACATGCGGCGAGCGAGAGCCATCAATTTTGTGTATCCCTTGATCTGAGTATGTGGTGCCTTTGAACTTAAAGTATAAATAATTATGTTACGAGTGAAGGTTCATTGTGAAGGATACTAAAAAAACCGCACTAAAAGACATTTTTATACAATCTTACAAATGCTTTTAAATATAAAATGTTGTACGCTATACGGCAGATACGGCAGAACAGCGGCTATTCGTGATAAATCCGTCAATCACATCTGTCAATGGAGTTAATTTTTTTTTTGAATCATGACATCATCACATATTATTATACTCTTACGTCTAGATAAGACACCACAAGCCTTTAAATATATGAAGATTTGAACCTCACACTGGCCCGTACAGGCACGAGCATTCTTCTCTACAGCACCTACAACACCATTAGAGTGTGTAATCTTTCTTCTTTATATTGTTTCTTCAGCATCTTGCCTCATAATATACGCATCTAAATCTATGTAGATTCGAACCCCACACTGCCCGTACGTACGGATAAGGCGCACACCATAAATCGGGTCGCGCCACTAGTCACGGCACATTTAGCACGGCTGCGCTGTTCCTACGTTTTATTAGATGTTCTGGACACACTGATAAACAATGGACTTTGTTGTGCTCTCGATTGCATTGTTTTAAAGATTTAGTTAATTGTTATTTTCGTTTACAAGCTTTATGATGTGTAACGTAGAAGTGAGGTTGTAGGTTAATATGTATTTTTAAGTTAGGATGGTACAAAATTTTTCTTTAACAAAAAAGATTTTCTGAACTTTTTGAAAATTTTACTTCTCTTCTTTTATAGTAATATTTATTGTGACTTTAACGGTGATAGATAACACTCTATCTAGTAAAGAATACCACAATATCATACATTTTTCTTTAAATCTGTACCTTTCAACATACAAAATTCGTACACCTACAAGGCACAAAAGATCAAACACGGCAAAAGAATCAGCACTTGTCGAGAATCCATAAAAATGCCCCGGGAGTCTATCCGGGAAGTGGTTAAAAAAAAACGATCATCGTATTCCACACGCATTATCCGGTTAAAACAACACTTCCGTGCATTTCGTGTGCGATTTTTAAAACCGACCCGAGTCCTCCTTTTTGCAAACCGCGGTCGCGCTTCAAACTGTTTAATGATTTGAAAAACGTGTTCTATCAGCCTTTACCGGGAAACAACCGAAAAAAAGTCCACAACAAAGGGTACAGAGTGCAAATAGACACGGATACCCGCGATTTGAACGTTCCGGAAGTGTTTGGCACGCGATTTTGGAACTTACAATCCAGGAATTAGATCCACGTATTTTGCAGCGTCGTTAGAACACGTTTGCCGAAATGTTGGCACTCAGATCTCATCGGCAATTTATTATATTCAGCCGGTTCGGAATTTACGATTATTTGAACTGGACAATGGTCGGTGGCGATTGGCGATGTTATTTTTTCTAACGCCAATATGACCGCGGGATAATGTATGGAACACGATCGTACATAAATTGGGTGATAATATTTGGTAGACAATTTATTATAATATGAAATTTTTTGTGGCTTCCTGTATGTTATTGTTCCTGCTCTGTGGTCATTTTCTTTCGTTTCATATTTGGTTATTATTAGCAGTTGATAATCTATATACCTATACTTGTTTTATTTTGCAATGTGCTACGTTTTACTAAAAAGTTACTCCATCTTTGCAATTAATAAAAACATCAGTTGCAACTCAAAGATTAACTACCTTTCAATAACATCATATTCTCAAATATGTCATAATCCTAGCTCCAACTACTAACAATCTTCTTCGAAACACAACAATAACTCCAGGCTTTACTTCCAAACACATTTATATTTAAACAAAATATTATGGGTCACATACCTTCAGCGATTAATCAAGGGGGTGGATGAATAGAAAAATATGATTATTCATTTATTCTATTTTGTCCGTGACATTTAGTATGCATGCGTCTCGCCCGGGGGATTGACCCCCGATATTAGTGTTAGATCTTTTTGGGGGTAGCTTTTATATATTCAATAGGACCATTTCATTCGTGGCTTAAATTTTGAATTTGTTACTCGGACATGACTATTTATGGTGTATTTCTCTTGGACAATGCGTTGGAATAATAGGGTGCATTCAAGTGAAGAGATTTTTTGGGAAATCTTCAAATATATTATCTTTGTAGTTTGGAATATTTGGATTGGAATATATCAATTTGGATATTTCAACTTAGGCTAAGTGATTGATATATATTTTTGGATATGGTTATATCCTTACTAATATTATAAATTTAAAAGTTTGTTTACCTTTCTTTCAAGTCGTGATAGAGCGTTTTATAGGTAGACTGTGATGTTGGCTACTTTTAACCGCGGTGAAACATCTCATTCCCAAGGGAACTTCTTTTGACCACGCTGGCGAGGCTACGGGTAACAGCTTACAAAATAGAACAACGTAGCAATACAACCTAAAAGGTTTCAGCTTTTCATGACACCGACAGAGATGTTATTCGTGTCTATAACTTATACTCAAATCAAAGTTTCGGCCAAAATAGTAATAATAAATAGTTCAGTGGTTAACGTAAAAACAGTAAAACATATTATTATCATTAAAACGTCTTGATATTAATTACATTAGCGACCATGCTATTTACAAAAGAAACTAGAATCATCAAACATATATTAAATGAGGATAAGTTTAAAACCAAAAAGTACCTGTACACGTTTATATACGTTGAAAGAAGAATTTTAAAAAATCGCTTAAAACCACCAGCTACCTCTACAATCGAATCAAATTAATCCCCCAAAAAGAATCCTATACGATTTCATATTCCCGCCTCCCACTAAATCTTACCAAGTAACATAGCGAGCTTAAAACTAATACATTTGCCGTGGGCGGGGGGCCAGCGGGGTCAGGGTGTTCCCGCGTTAATTATTCACATTTTAATTTACGGAGCAGGCCGGTGGGAAGCGGGAAAAATGTCTTCGACGTTCACCTATGTTGGCGAGTTTGCTAATTCGTTTTAATTTTTTGCTCTTCCTGGTTTCGTTTGGGTGAATGGACTTTTGGGTATGGTTGTGCAAGTGAAGGTACTTTAATGATAAGATATTGATGAGTAAGGAAGACTTATTGTCTGATTGAGAGATGATATTATATTCGCAGTTCTAATATAATAACTGTGACTTTCTGATAACTTTTTTATACGAATATAGTAATACAGATTCAAATTGAAATTGATCAATTGCAACACATAATATAATTTTGTAGACATTGGTATAATTCGCTTTCTTAAATAAATGTAAAAAATAACTGTGATCATTTGTAAGGTAATAGTTTATACCAGCTTTAACTGCCAGACAATAACAAAACAACAACGAACACTCCAAACTACAAAACCACAGTATTCATTGAACAGTTCAATGTTTACCAAAACATCGTAACACCGTATTTTTGCAAACCCACAATATGCAGATGACAATCCATTCCGTTTGCAATTCAAACCGAACATCCGAAAAGTCAATGAGACAAACGCAACACGACTTATCTAAATAATTCAGAACACCTCTAAACCTACCCTTAAGCACCTAACAGCGTCTCTATTACACGGGAATAGAGTTCAAAATCCGCTGGTTATAAATGGTCCCTAGTGGTTGAGTTTTTCCGAGCTTGTCGATTTGGATTCGTGTGATCGTGTATGCTTGTATAGTAACCGCAGTTGACAAGATACGGCGATAGGGCCTAATAACCCGTCCGTGCGGATTATTGTTACAAGTTAGCATTGGGTGTGATAGCGATAGTATGGTTAGATTTTTTTTTGATAGAATATAGGGTGTTTGTATTAGACGAGTATAGAATAGTTTTTAGTTATTTAAGGTATAGGGTGTTGTATAAGGTGTGCCCCATACATATGTTTTTGAATCGTTAGATTTGTATGAGATGATGGAATAAATGACAAGATACGGTGAAAGAGCTTAATAACCTGTCCATTGAATATTAGATTTGTGTGGTATCATTACATTGAATTAATGACACGTTATGGTGAGAAATAATATTACGGAAAGATAGAAAAGCTCCTTTTTTGTGAAGTGAATATGGGGCGTTTGTAGAACAATTGCATAAATACAAATTTATCAAATATTGTGATTCAATTTGTAATGTGACCAGGTATACAAGATTTTTAACTAACTACCTATATACAAACAAATATTTTTTTATTTATACATTACTTCTGTTTATTTATCTCCAAAAATAAATTAAAGCAACCATAAATAGACAATTTTTTATCCACCATTCACATCCAACCCAAAAAAGAAACTGCTTTTAAACCGTCAAAAATTTTGTACACAAACAACATTTAACCTTATAAACAAGAAGCGGGTAGTGAATAAATAATTCCAATCAATCGTTAGCAGCCCTCACCTTGCCCCAGGGGGTGTTTCTTACCTCCTCCCCCCTTTCATTAACACCTAATACTTACAATTTAATTATTATCGGAGAAAAATATATAGCTACTGCGAAAGTAGGCTTGGGATGCTTCGTAAATAAGTATGTATATTATGTATGTTAAGAAAATAACAGTAGGTTCGTAAGTTGAGGAAGTATTGTAAAAATTATTACCTTTATATTTTTCTTAATTTGTTATGCATTTATTTAATAAATAGTAATAAACCATATTATGACAGTTTATCGAATAAGCATTGTCTTCCAAAGTTTAATGTGCGAATAATGCCTACATTATGTATAATTAAAATTGTTTAAATTTCGTTTTACAGATGTTTCGAAATCAAATCGTAAGAAAACAATGTAAATAATTAAATTACACCACTTATTAGCACATATTGCTTGCTACTAATACTAACCAAAGCAGTAGAACATAGAGCATCATTTTTTGAAGTCGGTTAATCAATAACTCATCACGAGAATTAAGAAACACGTAATATATGCAAACTTAATAAATTTGTGCATAATTTAAGATAGATCGATGAGAACAAGTATAATTTTTCGTTTCAATAGACACCGCGCCAATCACCTGCCGGGAGGTGGGATTGTGACCGTCGCCTCTTTTGTTATTTGATATTTTCTTTAAGAGGGCTTATTCAATTTAACGCAAGTCAAAATCTCCGCGATCTATTACGATAGATCGCGGCTTGCGCTATACTTTTACTATGAACAGCATAGGTCCACAGGAGAGCGCCGAGCAACATGTCCTCTCTCTGGGAAGGCTCGCTGCCGACTGATTTTAATCGGGTATTCGGGTCGCGCGCAGTGTTTTATAGTACTTAAAAAAAAATTGTAGAAAAATAATAGAGGTACCTTAGTTGATTTTTTAAATTTAATCTTATAAGTAAGACGTTCTTTTATTGCAATATGTATAAATTATATTCGACTAAGTCAAATATCTTGGTGAAAATAATCATTTTGTCGACTATAATTTCTAAAAAAATTCACATTGTTCGGATTTTAATTTCGTAAGTTAGGAGTCCAAAATAAAAAAATCTTTTAACTAACTATTTTAATAAGGATTTTTGCAGTTAGTTAAAAAAAAATGTGTGTTAGATCTGTCAGCAATTTCAGATATTTTTAGCTTCGAAATTGACACAAAAAGTGAAACCAAGTAATCATCGGCTCAGTTATCTTGATGGTATTCACAAATACTGTATTAATTGAAAAAAACTCTTAACTAACTATATAGACAATAAAATTTCCTAAAATTATTAGTAATTCAAATGTTTGCAAGATAAGTGGTTAATGGACAATCTGGTTTGAAAAATCACATATTTGAGCCAAACAGCGCACGGACCGCGTACACGGCCTTAATTGTATGTATTTTGGAAATGTTTAATTGATATTTAACTAAATAGTGATGTTTGTGCTCAGTTTTTGTTATTTGAATTACATTTATGTCATTTCATTGGTTTGGACAAAAATACATTTTTTTGTTAATTTATAGTGTCAAATAAAATATCATCTTATTAAGGAAAAAAATACTTGAAGGCATATTTTGTTTCATGGAAGAAATCCTGTCACAAACCAAAGTAAGTAAACCTATATAGAAAACATTTAAAAAATCACAAGAAAACAATAAAAAAGAATAAAATAAAGCACAACGTGCTTAAATTAACGCATTTAAAAATGACAAGTGATCAATTAAAAATTATAATGTGCTGAATGCAATTTATCTTGTTCTGCAAACAGACAAATTACCCAGTTTATTATAGAAAACTAAATAAAATTCGACTGCCACTTAAAAGCACCACCAAGGTGTTCGTTAAAGGGCCAGCAAGGGGGAGCCTTATCCAATATTTATTAGCTTATTTCAAAGAAAATCGTATAATTAACACCAACCCCCGACCCTCGTAATAGAGTAATAACAACTCGGTATGGAAGCTGCATGGTGTTCCAATTTGGTGATCTTTAACCGACTCCACTCCAAGGTGTATGGTTTTAAGTTTAGTGATAGGACGTAAGAAACCTCCTAGGAACTCTCCTATTAGGAAAACTATACCTCAGCCCGCGACTACTATCTTCTTAACATCAACACTTTATTTTCTTATGGCAACAAAAATATTATCCCAAGGACCAATTAATTTCGAATCCTGGAGCCCTCACAAATTGACCATATTATGTTTTATATTTAATTAGATTAGATTTTTATTTTAGCTAAATTTTCAATCATTATTAATTTATTTGTTAAAATTTACGTCTTTCCTAACGGGCATTACACTCGCATGGTTTCCCAATACATTTAAAATTACTTTTTCTTACGTTTAAAATCCTTACTCATACAGAATTTATATTTGATTCACAACTCATAGGAATATTTGAAATTAAATTTTATATTATACGAAGTGCACATTACAGTGAGATGCGATCATACATATTCATCGAAACATTTCTATTTTTAGCGTAAGAGCTGTTGTAGGAAAATAGTGTATTTTTAAGGAGAAAAATATTAAAAAAGGTACTTACAAAAGTATCAAATATCTTAAAAATATTTTCTATCAAAAGTAGTAATTTAATGTAGTTATTGTGCGTAATATTTTTCGTTCGTTAGTTCATATTGCATAGCATATTCTATTAATATGTATTTTTATTTGTAATTTAGGTCACAGTACAGGTATTTGAGGATTGTTGCTATAGGATTATAGGAATGCTTGAAAGCTAATTGAATAAAGATAAAAACATTCTAACACGCCTTTCTTTGAGTATTTTATGATTCTATTATATTTAATTTCGCATCATGAATTTTGATTCAGTTTCATATTATTTATAACATAAATTTTATCACAGTATCTTGGTCTACACAGACCAAACATCAAAATGAGTGAAAATAATTCGCTCGAGTTTGGGACACTGCTACCACCTGGCGATGACGTCACACTTTATATCATATTATGCTTCTAGTGCATAAAATATGTATGTCGAATTCTTAATGATCTAATATTAATTTTAGTTACCTAGGTACCGTTTTCCGTTACGCGCCATCTTTTTCTTATCCCTATCACGCGTGATTCGACGTATTTCTGAAAAGTTGCATATAGTATTTTTTTTTTTAAATAAGGTCATAAAGAAGTTTCACTTCTTACGTGTGTACACTAGTACACGCACACATTTTTTTCCTCTTCTGTTTAACTTATCGTCTGCATCTTGTTAATAATCTAAATACACTTAAATATTGTTCAATACAATATTTATCAATGCACATTTTCATATCCTCGAAATGCATACGCTGAACTATTTATCCAATGTTAAAACAGTCTCCAGCGACTAAAAAAGGAGATATATCCTATCCTATTCCTTATCATGTAATGCATGTATCATTTTATCTCTGACCAATCCTATTTCACCTCAGCATCGCAAAGTATTGGTCCGTACCATAACTAACAAAACACACGCATTCTATCCTACCCTGTCCTTTTTTTTTTTTAGTGGGGAAATCTTGCATAGATACCCACGGCCTCCGGGGTATCCGGCCGTGGGTTATGTCGGATTCCTACCGACCAAAACCCCACTGTGTTCCGTCTAGCCGCATCAGCGACAGGGCCACGGGTATGTGTAGAATTCATCCGTGACAATCCTACCCTGTCCTAACAATCCAGCCTATACTTACATCTTCGACACACACATCTTTTTTCTTTATCAATTCACCATTTAATTCTTCGAATCCTTTTCATCTCTAACCAATGTTACTTCACCTCAGCATCGCAAAGCAGTGGTCCGTACCGGGGCTATATTATTAATTCGCTCGCCGGTCGCTTAATTAGCCGCTTACATAATGTACACCGACCGTCCCTCGCTGAACGAACGGGTTATAAATATGTGCTACACGTCGATGTATGAAATGTCATCTTGGGTTTTTTCTTTTATATTATGGTTATGTTTTTCATGAAATTGTTAGGTGCTAGTGTTTATAAGGGCAGTCCTTAATTTTGGATAGTGCTTAAGTGGGGTTTGAGGATAGTAAATACTTCTTGGCCAAATTGTAAGTTTAGACAACTGCGCAGGAGATGTCATGTAAACAAATGTGCTTCTTATATTTTTTTACTACAACAACTATGTTAGCGTGTATATACCTACTAGAGTTTATGATTAATAGCCTTAATAATTGTAGAAATCCCAAGCATTTGTCTTAAAGACCAATCTATATGTAACTTGTCAACTATGAAACAGTGTGGGTATACATCTAACTTCCCAACCATACTAGACCTAATTTCCAACAAGTATACATATTACATAATATACTAATCTAACACTACTATTACGACAATAACACCTTTCACAAAAACCATACACCAGGTCCACACATCCGAACGATCTCGATCCTGCAGTTTTCGGCACGGCACTAAATAATTCAGGAGCCAGGCGCCTCACTGAGCAAAAACGAAATCTAATGCGAATGGAACTTAGCACTGCCGCCAAATAATTAACGGGGGCCATTAAAAATTCCTCGGGCGCCCGACGACCGGATATGTGATAATATTAATTCTGCCCCGGGTACGTATGCAAATCAGCTTATTACGATTACTTGCTGAATTATTACGGAGTGTATAAAAATGGGTTGGCTCTTACGCTATTATTGGTGTGTGTGGAAAGATGGAGTTTGCATTTGAAATCATTTATGTAGGCAGGATTAATGACCCACTCCTTGGTACAGTGGTTAACGCGTGAGTGTAAAATCGAGAGGTAATATGAGTATATGAGTTCGATTTCCGGTGGGGACAAAGAAATAAAATCTCAGTCTGGCAGGACACAGAGGGCCGATCAACTAGTCCTAAATTACAGAAACATATAAATTAAATCGAATAATCGCAATTGAAAACGCGTTCAAAATATGTTATGTACACGTTGAATTAATCAATGAGTAGGACTAACAGAGTTTTTGTAAGAAATTGAAAAATGTAGGTGTGTTTATAATTAACTCGAATCAATTAAAAAGCATTCTTTCAAAATTCATTCGTCTCTTAGGACATGCAAGTAATAAAAACAGTACTAGTTTACAACTTATAATATTCGTTTATGTTGATAAAAACCATCTTATCATCAAAGTAACAGAAAAACATCTCGTAATTACAATGCCAGCTAACACATTAAAACTTCGCATCTTAACATTTCGCGCTAATACAATAAAAACGTCCACTCCACACCTCCAACCCGCGCTCGTATAATTTTTGCAAAACACTAGCGCAAACAAAATTTACATAGCTTATTGCCATGACAAATACGAGTCGGGCAGTAATAAAATTCATCTTGCATCGCCACTGGACTGCGAGCGAAACAAAAGCTAATATGATTAGGAAATTTTCATGTGCGATAAGCCGGGCTAACTGACCACCCGCTCAACCTTTGTGCCAATTTCTTTGTACCAATTACATGCAAAATTTAATTTCGTTTTCAAGACTCGCGCGGAATGATATTACGCGACCGCCGCGTTTAATTTCATTGCTATTCCTCAAGTGTGTGGACATTCGGGCCTTTTTCCCGCATTCCGTTTCGCCTCGCTTTTTCGTTGCGCCGCCGGACACCGGGCCGTATTAAAACGCGCCGGATTGCGGTATCGTTAATTGCTATATGAAACCACCTGTGAAATTTCATCGGTGAAGTTTTACTTTGAAACTTACGTTAATTTTATGTGTTTCGCAATTAAATGGTCGGCCGTTCGCCGCTCCGTCATTGTGCTGCGGCTCTATTTGCGCATGATATGGATTTATTTTGTGTCCGTCCGTTGATAATTACGTTTGGCATGTAATGAGGTGGTGGCTTTAATTATTTTGCGTTGAATTTGTAAATATGGTTTCATTTGATGATACTTTAAGCGAACAGATCAATTAGTCGTCTACATAAAACTGACGATAAAATAACACGAAACATGTTAAATTATAATCGAATAATCTCCACTTTCATTTCAAGATGTCCTTTGGAGAAAAGTTGATTCAAAACTATACTGTAATTTCGTCAATTATTACAATTATTTGATCTAATTAAATCACGTTTTACATAATACACAATATCATATCTCACGTAAGAAACCACTTCAATCAATTACGAAAACATAACAACGTACCCTTAAACCAAATCGGTGTCAAATAAAAAGCCCTTCCAATCCCTTAAGAAGTTCCCAATTTGACATCGATACATCCACTGACCGGCTTCAGCAGTTCCCAAAAGAAAAGGGATAAAGGGACTATTCTGTATTCGACACTCCCGGCTTTAGTCCCCACAAGAAAGGGGACTATTCTGAGATCCGACGATTAGAATACTTTTCCGTGGGAATTTAGTCCCCTTGAGGAAAAATCGGAATTAGCATATATATTTAACACCTTTCTGGGTGAAGAGTTTAAACTTTGGTATGGATTGGATTGTGGAATGAATACTGAGAATATTATAATCGGATAAATAAGAAAAGAATTGTAAGGAATACATATTCTTATTAGAATTGAGAGAGATTCTTTGTTTATCTTTTCTGTTTTCATAGTTGAATTTTTGTATATAATATATACTGGTTTCTTCGAGAACGATGAATTGAGAGAAAGAAACACGTAAAAATGCACAAAAAATAGCGTATGATAAACATGATAAACTATAAAGACGCTGCTATATCTAATGGTCAAATTTTTGAAAATCGATCGAGTAGTTCCTGAGTTAAATCGTATCAAACAAACAAATCTCTCCTCTATTTGAAGGAAATATTTATTAGTTAGATTAGTACAGAATGACCACTCCATATCAAATATATTAACATATCGGTCCTGTCCTAAGTCAACAATCAACACTAATACTTGTTACTAAAGCTAAGACATGGGCAATATAATGAAAACTGCTGGACTTAACGCGACCCTTATTCAAAGTTTTCTTTTGTAATAATGTGGGTAAATTTGTATGAACGGATTTCAATGGGTTATTAAAAAAGCAAGGAACCTAACTGGTATACCTAAAGTTGGAAATTTTGAAAAAAACTTCATTTTGGCGGCAAGAGATGAAACATGTGCCAATCGATAGTACATCAAAATACAAATAGGAAATACTCTTTGGTAAAATGTCGTAATTGATACGGTTTCGGAATAAATAAGGGTTAAAAAAAAAATTTTTTTTTTCAGTTTTTTTAATTATTTGTTACTTCTTACACTTAAAGGTTAAAACAAAGCATATAAAACTTCTAATTTGTAAAAAAAAGGGTTTTAAAATGTTGCATTACTATCTAAACCAAAGTAATAAACCAACTTTGGGCTAGGGATACTCACGTGCGGTGCGTCACTTATCGACAACCGTTATCGATATGGTTAGTTACGATGAAGATTAGTTTAGTTTCAGTTTCGGATGCAAATAAATTATTGAGTATTGAGTATTGGAGTAAATAAGTTTTTTTTACTTTTTAATGTTTCTTACTTAAATGTTAAGGTAAACATTATAAAACTTTGTAATAAAAGGTTTTTAAAAATGCTACATTACCATCAAAAGCAAAGTATCTATTGCGCTCTCTGTCGCACTTACGCCAGCGTATACTATTCTTCATCCTTCTAAGAATCGATAACGGTTGTCGATAAGTGACGCACCGCACGTGCGTATCCCTAGCCCAAAGTTGGTTTATTACTTTCGTTTTGATAGTAATACAACATTTTGAAACCCTTTTATTACAAATTAGAAGTTGTATATGCTTTGTCTTAACGTTTAAGTGTAAGAAGTAACAAATAATTCAAAAAACTAAAAAGAAAATTTTTTTTTAAACTCTTATTTATTCCGAAACCGTATCAATTACGACATTTTACCAAAGAGTATTTCCTATTTGTATTTTGATGTACTATCGATTGGCACATGTTTCATCTCTTGCCGCCAAAATGACTTTTTTTTTATCGCAAATTGGTAGGTATACCAGGCTTCATACTAAAATGTCCCATGCTCTTTGTTTAGATAATGTGGTGTGATGATAGAGGCAATGTTTTTGGTGTGAGAAATAGTACAGGTTCGATGATTTAAAAATAATCTTAAATATTGTTAATATTAACGTAGGTTATCAAAATTTGTGATTTTTCAAATCGACTAATTATTTTTCAATCACTTCATTGAAAATGATGATTTTGAGCTACAATTTTTTCACACAGTGGTGAACAACATATGATATCTATGCTAATATTATAAAGCTGAAGAGTGTGTTTGTTTGTTTGAACGCGCTAATCTCGGGAACTACTGAACTACCGATTTGAAAAATTATTTCGGTGTTAGATAGCCCATTTATCGAGGAAGGTTATAGGTTATATTTCTTCACGCTACGACCAACAGGGGTGGAGCCACGGGGGTGAAACCGTGCGGAGCAGCTAGTTACCTATAAACTTACTAAATACTAAACAAAATACAACAAAGACATTTGTAACATCACTCCCTAGAACCACAAATCAATTACTATATCCAAAGGCGTCGGATCGCATCCCGATCTGAGCCGTGGATTAAACGGCAAATTGGTTTAAGCTTACGGAAACAACCCTTGAATCAATCTCTATAGAGATTGTAGGTTAATAAGATGTGATTGTAAACAGTAAACTGTAACTAGTATAAAAAAATGCTAAAAACCTAGGTCCTGACTTACGTCTAAGTATGTATCATAAAAAGTTCTTAAGGACAATCTTGCTTGTAATTTGCCTAGCGACTTGGCCAGTTTTAAATGAGAATATTTTTTGGTATATTCTATACAAAAGTTACGGGAGTTTTAGTAACATACAGTCAACTCATAAACAGGTGTAAAATCGTTGATGTTGTAAACATAATTTTAGTTTTGAGACGGATAACACGTGTAACAGTTAATCAGAACTATCGTTTAAAAGCCCTTAGACGAAATCATCAGATTGAAAAGAAAAACAATTATTGACTTGAGACATATGAGCGAGAACATTAACATAGAAATTTATAAAGAATAGAAAAAATTCGATCACCTGGCGGGACTCGAACCCGCATCCTTTCACGCCAATCCGGGTTACGAGTGGCTGAGTAACTCATAATTCAAGCATTTTCTTTAAGGTATGATACCTATAATTTTTCCAGAGCAAGCTATCAAGCGAGCCAATAATCTTAACCTTTTCAAGTCACCCGTAATTTCATGAATATATCTTACAATCACTATTGACGTCCCACATCTCAGGCACCCTCCGATTTCTCCGACCACGTTTTCAATTCCAATAGATTCTAATAAGATTAACGTTGTCACGGGCGTTAGATAAAATAGTTTGCGGCCTATAATTGGAGGACCAACATTCCTATATTCAACAATGCCACCCGATCTTGCACCCAATGCGAAACTGTTTAAGGATAGTTTTGGTATACCACCGATACGGTCATCACTCGCATGACTAGGCAATACGTGAACTTGACTATCGCTATCTTTGAATCGTATTCCAATTATATAAAGCAGGTTTTCCGTTGTCGGTTACATTCTCCTTCGATCGGGTAAGGCTTACAAATTGGATCGGTCGGGTAAATCAGGGCTACCGTAATTGAGTCTTACAGGATCATTCGGTTGTGGTCAAAGGATTATAGCGATATCTATTGATCTCTGAACGTTTGCATTTGGGCGGTTAATGTTAGTTTTATGACCGACATTCCGTGGGCCCTTTGCGGGTTTGACGTATCGGTCGTGTCTTGTTTGCCTTTTGATGTTAGTTTTGAAGCTAATGCGATGGGTTAGCCGAGTCATGTGAGGGTAAGGTAATTTAAAATTGGAAAGTTGTTATTGATTGAGGTTCATGTTTTGTATGGTAAATGACGCATATCAATAGGTATACGATGTACTGATGTTATTATAAGCAAATACACACTTTCAGTGTTTGAATGACTACTACAGTTTTGCATTGTGTCCGAGAGAAATACATTGCCAAACTCTTACACTATTTAATGAAACATCACTTAAAGGTATTCCTAATGTTTTTGCCTTTATATTTTTTGATGCACTAATACATTTTTTTCTTCCCAAAAAACAAATTTAAGTTTATAACAGCTATCTATACTAAACTTACGTTTGCAAAAACGATTTACGTCTAAATAAATTATTAAGATAACATTAGTATTGGGATTTTTGCCGATGATCTGATGAAACATGCAATTTTTATAAAAAATTCGGAGGAAAAAACGTTTAATTATTAACTTCATAGAGACCACCATTTACAATCAATTATAATCAATCCACACCACACCACATTATAATCAATCTACTATAAGATCTAATCATTCCGACAAAGACAGATTTTTCTGGAACAATCGAGAACACAACAAACAAGCTACAGTGTCCCACACACAGTTTGCATAGGACCATGTTTGAGGTCCGTCTGTGACAATAATTACCCTTGAACGGCTGAAGATGTATGGTTACATTGTTAGTTAATTGATTCTTGGCTGGATGAGATTGTATGTGTATATAAATTAAAAATAATCCATACTAATATTATAAATGCGAAAGTAACTCTGTCTGTCTGTCTGTTACTCAATCACGCCTTAACTACTGAACCAATTTGCATGAAATTTGGTATAGAGATATTTTGATACCCGAGAAAGGACATAGGCTACTTTTTACCCCGGGACATAGGATAGGTTTTATCCCGGAAATCCCACGGGAACTGTGCGGGTTTTTCTTTGACTGCTCGGGCGATGCCGCGGGCGGAAAGCTAGTTTAAAATAAGTTTTACTGTAGTAGGATATAATCCTACTATTATGTCTGCTCGTTGTATTTTTTTCGAAATGTAAGGAATAGTGTATTAAAACTTTTGTGAAAATTGGTTTCATTTGTTGAATCACATATGTCATCATTATTTTAATAAAAAAAAGACGGGTTGCACTCCGGGAGTGCCGGCAGAAGTGAAAACTTGATTATTAACGTTCAGCATGTTTGATATTTTGGAATGGTATCCGTCTTACGCATGGAATATAAGGGCTAAAAAAAAAAGTCCGTCTTACGCTTTTTCGATCAGGCCACGTGTCCTGACGCGAGTTTAAGATTTTATGCGCCGCTAAAGAAGTTTTCACTTCAAAAAATATACAAAATGATTTCATTTTTACGGTATTGTGAAACTATTTTAGAGTCAGATTGATAATCTTTTAATGCACTATTAACTACTGATATTTTTTTAATATCGATAAATGCTGACATGCATAACTAACGTAATTCACATCCCCAAATTTTACCTTAATTATCAACACTTACAAGTTTGACTCCATAAGTACATGTGTTAGTCTTGGCACACAAAATCAAACTTACCCGCGCCATAAAAATAACAAGTGCGTCTCAGCCGCTAACTTCACCCGTTGAATCTTAGCATAATTAGCTTAAAGGGTGTGTTTATAGCTTATATTAGTTGTGGGGATTATTAGCTTTGGCTTTACAGGCTATTAACATGGCAGTTTATGCTATATCTGGTACTGTGATGTCGTATTGGTAGTTTGTATATCCTGGGAGAGTTTCCGTTTAGTATCTATTTTAACTGGCCTATTTTAATAACATACTTGCGTAAGGGTATCTACTGATACTTATTTTTAAGAGCAATCCATTATCTTCCATGTTTATAAACAACTAGCGGTCCAGCCCAGCTTCGCCCGTGGTACATATTTCGCAATAAAAAGTAGCCTATGTCCTTTCTCGGGTATCAAAATATCTCCATACCAAATTTCATGCAAATTGGTTTAGTAGTTTAGGCGTGATTGAGTAACAGACAGACAGACAAAGTTACTTTCGCATTTATTATATTGGTATGGATTTTCTTATTATGTAAGAAAACAAATAGATTCAATGTAAGAGGCCTCCATTAAAATGCTACACTTTCTCCCTTTTCTAACCTGCTAGAAATAATTACTACCAACAACGCAACCACTCTTAAAAAGAATCCCCTAATCCGTCCTTAACCAAGCCTTAAGCTCAAAAAAAAAAAACAATCGAACCTGCACCAAAACAAATACATTTAATCTGTATCGGTTAAACCAGTGCCTTCACAGATCCGAAAACACGCCGCCCCAAGAAAACACCCCCGTCTGGATGCGGGCAAATCTTCGAATTAATTTTACTGCCGAAATATGCAAATGCCGAGATATAGCCGCCTAATAACATGTACAAAAGAGTGGTGACTTTAGCGAGCGCAAGTATAGAATAATGTTTTGGCGTAGGGTAGTTTTATGCCGCATGGGGAGTGCCTCAGTGAGGATTTCATGTTTTATGTCTAAGTGATCTTAGACTATTCAGAGAATTAAGCTATCGAGTGGTCAGTAAAAATATTGAAATAGTTAAAACTATAATAAATAGACAAGAAATGAGCCTTTTACATGCAGAAGGAAACACGGAGTAGGTACTTCATAAATATAGTTTATAGTGCACTAAATAAAACTATTTAAAAAAAAATAAGTTATACAATTCGATTATCATGTTCCTTAGAACATGCTTTTTCGTTATTACAAAAAAAATGTGGCTCAATTACACTACTACTATATTTTCTTACACACGATCGAAAATAATAATTATTCTTCTTGTCACATCCACTATTTCCACACATCAAGTGTCACATCTACATTACATCATCCAGACCATAATCTTTGACTTAATCGTTACCTCGGGCTAACATTATGGCCGCTTCGAGGAGCTTAATAGGTAACAAAATTTACAGTGATGGTAGAAAATACATGTTGCTTACGTGCTTTCTTGTTAGCTTATCAGTTAGATTCAAGGTGTTTAGTTTTAGTAACGAGGTTAATCCCTGGCTTGAAGGGTGTGGACAGTTGGGCTTGCCTTTTAATTTTTAAGTTCGTGTTTTTATTATTGAAGGTATCATTTTGCTTTAAAGTATTTTTAGGAAGCTGTAAAGCTATATAGATTGTTTTAGGTGTATTGTTATAGGAAATATAGGAAATTATTTAAGCATGTGTTATTTTTGTCGTATAATTACTATTTACTTTATGTTAGGGCAAAACATGAAAAAGTTTATCGATCGCCATGAAACAAGAATAAATGCAATTTAATTTAGGTGCGTTATTTAGGTATTATGTAAATACTTTTATTTCTACCCTCATTCAACAAAGCCACTTACTTGCATAGCACAGTCTGGTGTCCGGACTCAAACAGTCCCCCCCTCCCCCACCTCGACGGCAGCTCCATGACCGTCACCCCCCGGGAGCCCCACAGGCATAGCCGGCTGCCGCAGTTGCTGCTCACCAGCCGCTCCACGCAGAAAGCTGGTGGCGAAAGTAGGTGCAGTTTCTGGAAGGAAATGATGGAGATTACTCCATTATAATGATATTAAAACAATTATTAATATGAAAAAAGGTTTAGTCTTAATCATGATCTCGTTGTTTTAATTCGTCTCATAATACACTCCGTACAGCATTTTGAGAAACATCGCTTGTGTATGGTAAATGGTTGTATGCATGATCTCGAATAAGGAAGGAATATTCATTACTAGCTGTTACATCCGGCTTCGCACGTCTCAAGAAAATTCACACAGATATATGTTTTAGGCGGTAAAAAGTAACCTATAGCTTCTTAACTATCTCAAGACGCAAAATTTCGCAACGTTAAAAAAACACTTTATAATATTAGTAAAGAAAGAAAAGAAGAAAGCATTTAATTGTATTGTAGACATATCATAACATACTCGTATAATAAAACATAATATGTGATATGTGCTCTACATCCAGCTGTAAATAGAACCTTATTTTTTCCATAATTTCATGAATAAATTGATCTGACTGCTGCTTCAATAAAACAATAACTACATTCCAATACACAGACATAAGCTTAGCGACCAGCTATAGCTATACAATCTAGCCAAGACGTTCTCAAGGCATCCGCGGAACTTTTTCAATTTCCTCCCGTAGCGGCCATCAAACGGTAGCTGATTACGAGGAAACTGTACACCGTAATGAGGGATACGAAAAAAATCATCACGAACCGCTCTTTGTATTGATTAAAAAACTTTTATAATCATATCGCGTCGGATGCTGTTGTGTGATGCTTTGAGAATTTTCGAATATAATAATAGATGCGGAATTTTCCATAAAACTTTTATGAGTGAAAGTAGAACAGATCTATTAAGTATATAACATTTTAAGTAATTAAAATAGTCTCGTACGATAATTTATAAATGAATAAAAAACGATTTATACTCATATCTACTGTTTAACTGTGACCGCAAAGTGTCTTGATAATAACTTAAAAAGTATAATGGATTAATTACGTTGTCAAGTCGATCATTTCTACATGTATAAATTGCTTTTCCTTCCATTGCTTTCAAACAAGTCATATGACATTATTATATACGTTTCAGCACGAAGATTAAATAGGAAATACATTATCCATCATCATATTAAACATCGAGACATCTCAATTAAACTAAATACCAATCAAGGTGATGGTACAGTACAGTGTATTGTCTCAAACCGTAGTGCATTACCGAATACCGAGTGATTACGAAAGAAACAAAAGTCCGTTAACCCTACCGAATTCGTTGTCTTTATTACCCCGCGCGGAAGGGTTGGATCGTAGTTTCGGCGGGTACGGGTATAGACTTATTTTTGGTTGTATTAAAAAAGAAAGAAAGTAAGAAAAAAAATAAATTTATTGCAAAAACACAGCCAACAACATAACAAAATTTATCTTAAGATTAGCAAACGGATACAGCCTCAGTAAAATGCTGCCCAAAAACAGCGCTGATTTTCAGGCTGCACCGGCGGTTGAGGTCCGTCTTAATATTAGATTAGTTATATAAAAAGTACCATTGCATATTGATATGTAATTTCAATCGGTAGATAAGAAAAAAAAAAATGATTTTTAAAGTAACAAAATTGATAACAGGAATTGGACATTGCAAGTTCGTAGTACTTAGTTTTTCCATAAATAAAGAAAACAACTCTAAAATTCTTGTTAATGTAAAAATAATGTAACTAATTACACTGCAATTAGATTGAGATCAATACTGATAATTTATAAGCATTTCAACTTATTTTTTCAGACAAAAGTCGTTCTATCGAATACTAAAAAGCAATATATTCACAAAAGTTTATAGTATTTGCCAAAAATACCACAATTAATTTAAAATCATTATAATTACAATAACCGCTCACACTGTGACCGCAGTCCCCGCTCGGTGACCGCGCCGCGGACATAAATCCACGCGATGAAAGCCTTTGACTTCGCGTAATGCCTTCCGAATTTTATGGATTAATTCTTGTTCTAACGATAATTTTATTAAATTTCGTTTACATAAAATAATTATGTAAACGAAAACGTAACGTAATACAGTTTATTACTGATTACTAGCTTATTGGTTACAAAATTATAACTGAATGGTTTTCTTTAAACTGGATGGACAGAAAAATTATAAATGCATACATCATTGGACGATACAAAATATTGAATCGTTTACAGGTTAAAGATTCTAAAAATAACAGCATATATAACTCCTTTCGACTGACATGTTGGCTTCCAAGAGGTCGTGGGTTCGATTCCCACCTAGGGAAAATATTTGTGTCATGAACATAGATGTTTGCTCTGTGTCTGGGTGTTAATTATCTACATAAGTATTTATTTAAAATTATATATGTATGTTTAACAGCCATCTGGTTCCTACAACAAAAAGCTTAGTACGGGATCAGATCGTGCCGTGTGTGCAAATTGTCCTGAAATATTTATTTATATATATGTGGGAATAGGATAAAATATTAAGATGTATTTCATGATTACTAGTTTTATTTTTAGTCTGTGTTTTTCTATTATTTAATCTGTGGACATGTTATCTGTAGACTGTAGATTTTTGGTTGTCTATGACTTGACTTTGTGTTTTTTGGTACGAGGTAATGGAGGATTGTAAAAATGTATTTTTGATATGTAACCGGTGTCTGGGAAATAAATCGATTGGGCGAATTTGGCTTTTCATTTACACCATCCCCACATAATTTGGGGGCTCGTCCGGGATACGGGATGGTGGAATAAAGAAAAAACAGACGAAGACTATGATGCCGGTGATTTAACCTGATTAAGAATTTACGAATTACGAACGAAGACTAAGATTTAAAGAAGCTTATGATTATACGATTACGACTTGAAGACTATAAAACTTTTTATTTACATTATTCAACATGCCGCCGAAACGAGTAAAGGATGATGATGATTGTGGTGAACCATCGCCGCGTATTTCCTTCAATGACTTAGAGAAATCAATGACGCCATTTTCGGGTGATGATGCCTATGGCATCGAAACATTCGTAAAAGATTTTGAAGATATTTCCTCTTTAATGCGATGGGGCGAAATAGAAAAACTCATATTTTCGAAGCGGCTTCTCGCGGGAACCGCCAAGCTATTTTTACGTTCACTAAGTGGGACCACCACGTGGGATACACTTAAGTCTGAGCTCCGTGAGGAATTTGGTAAGAAGTTGAACAGTGCAACTGTTCACAAGAGACTTTCAACTCGCCGGATGAAGATGAATGAGACTCATCAGCAATATTTTTTACATATGAAGGAACTTGCAGTACTTGGGAATGTTGAAGATGAAGCCCTGATGGAATATGTCATCGACGGTATTAAAGACAGTGAGTCCAACAAAAATATTTTATATGGCGCTTGTAACATTAAAGAATTCAGAAAGAAATTAGACATTTATTCAGAAATTAAGAAAAAATCATATTCACCTAATAAGATTCAAAGTAATTCAGTATCAAAGTCCATTGGCATGAAAATTCAAAAAACACTACGAGTAAAGAGATGTTTCAATTGTGGAGATTTAGATCATGAGTCGCCTAATTGTACTAAAGGCATTAAATGTTTTAAATGCAACTTGTTTGGCCATAAATCAACTGAATGTTCTAAAAGTATAAAAAAGAGTTTGGAAATTATGTCAACTAAAAATAATATTGATGTGAGACCTTTCAAGAAGCTGAAAATAAATAATATTGATGTAGAAGCCCTGATTGATACCGGAAGCGATGCTAATTTAATAATTATGTCTTATTTTAGGAAGATTCAAGGTGAAAAATTGTTATCTTATAATTCAGGAACAACAGAAACTTTAACTGGAATAGCTGAAAAGGAAATTTATACAAAAGGATCTTTCACAGCAAAAATTGAAATTGATGATTGTTATTTTGAAACTTTATTTTATGTTGTTGATGATGGCGCTATCCCTGTCAACATTATATTAGGAAATCCTGTACTGAAAGAAGTAGAAATCAATTTTAAATCTGGAACTATCACTGCAACAAGAATATTACACCTTACAATGCTAGAGAATGAAAATGAAGATATCACAAATATTGAAAACAAAGAATATAAGAATAAAATACAGAATATTATAAAAGAATATAACCCCAAAAGATGTACTAAAGAATCAAATGTAAAACTTAAAATATTATTAACCGATGATGTACCAGTTTATCAGAATCCACGACGATTGTCACCTTTGGAGCTTAACATTGTTGACAAACAGATTAAAGAATGGCTTGATGAAGGAATAATAAAAACAAGTAAGTCTGATTATGCTAGTCCAATTGTGCTTGCAAAAAAGAAAAATGGAATGTTATGGAAGATTAAGGATGGAAATAAATTAATGGTTGTACCTAAGAAAATGAAAAATGAAATTATAAGAAAACATCATGAAAACGGACATTTTGGTTGTGTTAAAACTGAGGAATTAATAAATAGAAATTATTATATAGAGAATTTAAAGGAAAAGATTAAAACAAACATTGATAATTGCGTGGAATGTATACTTAATTCAAATAAAAGAGGAAAGAAGGAGGGATTTCTACATGTAATAGATAAAGGAGATTTACCATTGTCTACTTACCATATTGATCATTTAGGACCGTTGACATCCACCAATAAAAATTATAAATACATTCTTACCGTTGTAGATGGATTCACAAAGTTTACATGGATTTATCCGACAAAGACACTATCCACCAATGAAGTAATAGATAAATTAAATATTCAACAACAGACGTTTGGCTCGCCGCAACGAATCATAAGCGATCGCAACACTTCATTTACATCCAACATGTTTAAAGAATACTGCGAAGAAGAAGGAATTATGCATCATACAATCACAACTGGTCAACCGAGAGGAAATGGTCAAGTTGAGAGAATACATAGAATTATTATTGAAGTTTTAAGCAAATTATCATCAGACGATCCTACAAAATGGTATAAACATATCAGTAAATTGCAAAGATGTTTGAATAACACATATCAGAGAAGTATAAAGATGTCACCTTTCCAACTTTTAACAGGAATCAAAATGAATGATAAAGATGATGATATTTACAATAAAATACAAGAAGAGTTTCAGCAACATTTTTACAACGACCGTGAAGAACTAAGAAGGATGGCGAAAGCAAATATTCAGAATATACAGGATGAAAACATTAAAAATTATAATAAAAGGAGAAAGAAGTCAAACAATTACGAAGTAGGTGATTTAGTAGCGATTAAAAGGACACAATTTGTACAAGGTTATAAACTTTATCCAAAATACCTCGGCCCGTATGAAGTTATTGAGAAGAAGAGAAATGAACGATATAATTTAAGGAAGATAGGTCAGGGTGAAGGCCCTCTGAGAACCTCAAGCTCAGCTGACATGATGAAGCCATGGGTAGCGACTGTTGACTCATCTGGGACAGATGATTCTGCAGGATGACCGTGTGGGAATAGGATAAAATATTAAGATGTATTTCATGATTACTAGTTTTATTTTTAGTCTGTGTTTTTCTATTATTTAATCTGTGGACATGTTATCTGTAGACTGTAGATTTTTGGTTGTCTATGACTTGACTTTGTGTTTTTTGGTACGAGGTAATGGAGGATTGTAAAAATGTATTTTTGATATGTAACCGGTGTCTGGGAAATAAATCGATTGGGCGAATTTGGCTTTTCATTTACACCATCCCCACATATATTATTCATTTTATATTTAACTTTATTTATCTACACTTATATTTCTTACGCACCATTGTCTAAACAGCATCTTTTTTTCTATTCACTTTCCTGCATACCACTGACAATCATTAAAACTCAAAGGTGACTGATATAGTGATCTATCAACGCACAGCCCAAACCCCTGGACGTATCGGGCTGAAATTTGGCATGCAGGTAGATGTTAGGACGTAGGCATCCGCTAAGAATCGATTACCCGAAATTCTTGCGGGAACGGGGAAAAACGGGGATGCACGTACAAAGTCGTGGGCAGAAGCTAGTCCTCAAATAAATTAGACGACATATAACAACCATAAATTCAGAATGCCATAACCGCTGACACGTAGCGAGAATATTAAAACGCGCAATCAATAATAAATTTTATCGCCTATAAAATACAAAAGGGTCGTTACGTATAAAAAATTAAACCGCCCTCGAAGCCTCGAACGTATTGAGTTGTAAAACAAAATTATATATGCAAAATTTTTACCACAAGTGCCTACAATAAAGGGGCATATATAGATAAATGCGGAGATGCATGTAGGATGTTAATCTATATAATTAAACCTCTGAGCGTGGAAGTAGGTTTAAGAGATTAAAGGGGAAATTCAGAAGGCCGGGGAATGCTTCAATATTTTTTTTTTATTGAATTGATTAAGGATAATATAGAATATATATAAATATATCAGATATCAATACATAACCTTGACTAATACACAAAGAGGAAAGGTTTCATTGTTTGTTACGATTTCACAAGCGTTACAAGATCAATTATGAAAATTATTTCACCACTAGAAAGCTATATCTTTACCTTATCTATGGGCTATTTCATCCTGGACAAAGCCGGGACAAGAGAGACACACACATAGACACTATGAGTGTTCAGGAAACTACAGTTACTAGGAGTGGGATCAAACTGACCGAAAGGTCTCAAGATAGTTTGTTATTAGTCGGAATGTCAAGGTCCATGTATACGTAGATGTATATTGTATCATATATGTTTAATCGTGTAGTTATTATTAATACAATAGTATTAGAAGAACTATTGATAAAAGTTTACCATGAATTAAATTTTTGTTTGATTTTTAAGTTTCAATGCGATACGTGATGAAATGCTGGTGAGTCCTATGTGTTAGAAATATTTTTCATACATAGAAGAATTTTGTCTAGGTAATGAGTAATATTATTAGGTTACTCTAAATTGTATGTTTTAAGTATTTTGTGTCTATCATAGTTATCAGAAGATTCATGAGTCGGTTTATTTTCCCAACTTTAAAATACTGCACTAATTTACATGTCCCTAAGAACAACATACCTAAATGTTAATAAAGAGTGTCCTGTCATACTTCTAATATGCTTAATCAATCAGGCATGTTTGTTATTATTACTAATAGGATAATTTCAGCCCCTACACAAACGAGGGGTGTTTTTAGTTTAACATCTGTGTATGTGTGACATTAACGATGAACCTATTTCAGCGTGGTTTTTAACAAACATCTTGTATTAATGTCATAATAGTTCTTATTTATTTTCGTAAATATAGAATTGCCATATAGGAAAGAGAAGAAGAAGAAGTAGATTTAGAAGGCGTCTTGAAGATAATCGGTATTAAAACTTGATATTTAAAAAAATACTACGATTTGATTAAACGTTGAGTTTAAAATCTATTTTCGGTACCACACCAAGTGCTCTTCTTTTAAAAATTCAGCCTTAATTATTTTTTTTTGAAAACTCAGTATTCAGATATTAGTACCGTATCTTGCTCGGTGTCCTGTAGAATTAGGTTACATCATATGTTAGTAGTTCTTTACCACATCTCTGATGTTTTTCATGATACAATTTCACAAGTTAACTATAGGATCGATTACCTCAAAATATCCTTCAGGATTCAGGCCTATACCATGATTTGCCCTGTTTATGTACCCAAAGCCTTACAACAAAAGTTTTATTCAAAGGGAAGGCTTACCCATTCTTCGTGAATTAGAATTAAAATATTCCTGTAGCATCAGTATATCGCGATCGGTGTCCTGTACAGATATTTTTTCCGCCATTTCGCTACGTGACCGTCCCCACGGTTCACAAAGATTACCGCTCGGGTTGCGCTTAAATAATAATTATTATTTGGATATTTTTAATTTCTGCACGGAATACAAATGGTGCGTTTAGATTCTGCTGGGATTTGATATAAATTTGTTCGTGTGGCTAATGTGTTGTGATATTTAAATTAAATGTTTTGCGTTGTTTGATTTTACGTGAATGAATTGAAGAACCTTGGACAGGCAGACTGCACGGCACCACGCTTGCTATAAAGTGTTCCAAACGTATGAAGTGTAAATATTGTTTTTAGTCCGTCATAACAGTAATTATTATTAAAATTAAAACAACAACCAAAAATTATTACAAATTATTGAAGTGAAACTTCTTAATCGGGGTTGGTCAAAAATTTAGTGTGCCATTTTTTCGTTACGCGTGGCATTTTTCCGTTACGCGCCATCTTTTTCTTATCCCTACCACGCGTGATTCGATGTATTTCTGTAAAGTTGCATATAGTAAATTATTTTTTGAAAAATAAGGTCATAAAGAAGTTTCACTTCTTACGTGTGTACACTAGTGCACGCACACATTTTTTTTATTAAAGTATGTATTCTATTTGTTCTCATAATTAGGAAACGAACTTTCAGTATTAAGTGTATGATTAAATTTGGCTATTATTACAAAGAGCTTATAGTTTTTAAAACAAAAATGGAATCAAAGTTAAGAATGAGCATATTCAGAAGAAATACCTATATAGGTAAAGGTAAAGGTATAAATTAAAATCTAAAATAAATACGACCAAATGAAAACAGGGATGGTAAAGTTGAAGAATAATTTAAGTAGATAAATATTATCTCATTATACGTTAGAATATAAAATAGATTCTACATTCTTTTAAAAGCACGTAAAGTTATAACTTATATGAAGAAAATTTTTAAGAATATTTATTTCAGTCTTCAAATAATAACCACGCTAATATAGAATAAGAACAAAGTTCAAAAATAATTAAGATTATACAACAAGTTGTCTTTTATAATTAAATGTTATTTGTGAAAATATTAAAAATTTAAAGTTGTGGTTTGTGTAGCGGTAGATGGTTTCAGCTATTCGATGCTAGATGGCGCTACGCGTAGTGATTTTAGCTTTGCAAGTTTATGTGAAAATATATTTCAATTAATATCTAACATTCTAATAGCGCAAATATTATTCAAATATTTTTAATAAACGCAATAATTTAATAACACTTATGCCATGGGTCCATGTTATTTTTTTTAATTTTTAGTTAGTTCTATTCCCAGTCGAAGCAAGTGAATTTTAAAAAATCTTTCTTTAAACTTAAAAAAAAGGAATGTTTAATTTGTGCAAAATTTGCTATTTCCAACTGTACTAGTAGTTTCTGTAACTGTAAAAGTACTTTCTCTCCAGGGCCCATCAAAAATTTCCACACTGTATATATTAGCTCTATCCACTAAATAACATTTTTAACCGACTTCAAAAAAAAGGAGGAGGTTATCAATTCGGTCGGTATATATATTTTTTTTTTATGTATGTACACCGATTACTCCGAGGTTTCTGAACCGATTTACGTGATTCTTTTTTTGTTCGATGCGGGATGGTGTCGAATTGGTCCCATAAACATTTTATTCGGATAGGCCCAGTAGTTTTTATTTTATGAGCATTTGTCTGTAGGTAAATTTTGCAAGTGCAAGTTTGAAGTCGGTTGTTTTTAACGCAGTTATCACTTGTGTATTTTACAGTTTGAACCTTTAACAAATATCTTTTCTACCTATCTCTCTTATATAGCTAATCCAATAGCAGACTAGCCGAACGGCCACCGATAGTTAGCTGGCGAATCGCCAAGTCGCTGGCTCCTAATAATGATTATCAAAGCGCACATTATTAATTATTATACGTTCCTTAACGATAGAGTGAGGATTGGCAAGTATTAATTTGAAATTAGTTACTTAACGACTAAACTGACGAAATGGTTAATGGAGTAACAATTTTATGATATTCAAGAACTTATTACATTGCGGAATCTGTGACAAGGAAGAATTATAGTGACGTTTAACAATAGTGACGCGAAGAATTTGTGTAGTGTAATTTACTTAACTTATTTCCATTTAAATATTTGCACACCCAAATAGTGGGTAGAATGTATTAGCGCCTTAATATTGTAATAACACCTTTTTTGTAACTACATTCTTGTAAATAAATGAAATTTGAATTTGAATTAAAATTATCAGTTAGCTGAAAATGTAATGTAAGTTTGAATGTTCTTGCCTTTAGTTTAAATTAGATATAGGTACATTTTTCTTTACGTAAAATTGCTTCGTCACAGTCACGGCAAAGTGTATTAAGTTTTTAATCATTATTATATATAATAGTATTTTCGAAAAAGGATATAGAATTGTTATTATTGCGTTTCACAATACGAGGTTTAGATGTTTTGACATTGCATTCAATTTATTTCATAACCTAAACAGGTTCACGACAGACTCACATCTACATGTCATGACTGCTACAGTTTAAAATCCAACAATGTTTTTTTCCGATCAAGTTCCCGGTTACATTCGAAAAAAGACCTCCCGCTCCACTTAATCCCATTACGGCAAGTAAAAAAGCCGCTAACAGGAGAAAACTGAAAATCTGCATACCACCCCACCCGTCGATACCGTCGGAACGCGGCAACTTCTCATTTCATTTTCCAAACTTTTAATCTCAAAGTGCCCGTGAAAGAAAAATGGGTGGCGTTAAGGAAATCGCCAGCGCCACCTATTATCAACTCCTGTAACTCACATAATTTTCGCACAGAGCGATAACTGCAAACCACAAACGAAAAGCAACTCTCTCATCATTGACTTAAAGTTCAAATCGACTTGGCGCGTTTCTGCCGCTTACGTCGGGCATCGCGAGACGAATTGTTCAAAAGAGTCATAAAAAGTAAGATATTAATGTATCGCGGGAGGCATTAGACGGTCGTCGGATCGATTTCTATGCATAAAAAATGCTAATGGCCCTGAAGAGAGTACAGTGTGCCGTCGTCGTTGATTTATGTGTCGAGTTTTGGACAACTATCCGCGGAGGTGCTACGTAGGTGCGGCTTTGGAGATCATCCATTGTACAGAACTGGCTCTATCTAATATGTATATGTTTCAAGCTTTGTTGCGTAGTGTGAAGAATCGGTGTTGTTATATCGAATGACTAGCTGTTGCCCGCAGCTTCACTCGTGTTGTCAAAATAAATTTTCATGGTACAAATTTTGATCCGCTTTTTTTCACCGTGTGGGTATAATTTATCAAAATCTGGTATTAGCGAATCATACAAGCTATCTTGAAATCTATCTGCATGCGAAATTCCAGCCCGATCAGTACAGTAGTTTGGGCTGTGCGTTCATAGATCACCTTTGCGCTTTAGAAATTAAAAAAATAACTGAGTCAAAATTTGTTTATCAATACTTATCAGAATATTTGAGTAGGCATTACGAGATTATCCATTGAACAGAACTAGGTCCATCGAAAATGTATGGATATGGTGGTCTATCTAATATGCATTGAATGGTGTGTCGAGGCTTTATTGTGTGAGGAATGGGTGTTGTTATGTCAAATGGTTCTAGGGGACTAAATCGAGAAGACTTTATCAATACGTATTCGCGAAGTTAGTACGTAGGTGCGGGTAGAGATTATCCGTTGAATATGCATGGAATGACGCTGTCGAGTCTTTACAGTTAAAAGTGTCTAAAATGGATGTTGTTATATTGACTGGATAACCATTCGGATAATTAAAAGATGATCACTGCCATTTATGATTGACAAACGTCTATGGGCGACGCACTTTTCCTTTAACATAAGGCATTGATTATGCTCGTTATCAATTTAAAACGTTGATAAATTACCAATCCACATCACCAATTAAAGAAATCTTTAAGCGCTTAATCCAGCTGCATCTACGTCACCTCTATCAAAGAAAGCGCTTTACCAAAAACTTCCAAACTTTCCACCCACAGGTGTATAAAGTCCGCACTAATACAGCGATAACCGCAAAGTGCTTGCAGCGCTGGGCAGCGGCGATACGCTGGCGCGGCGCCCGCAGCGCACCGCTTGCCAAGTCGCCGTATTGTTCCTATAGCTGAATATCTTATTATTTATTGAATTGTGCCGCACTTTGTGCTGGATTTACCATTTATGGATGTTTATGTTGATCTGATTGTGGTGCCTTTTGTATGTAATATAGGTATTTTGAACAGACTATGTTAAAAGGCAAAAGGACATTCTCATGGGATGCTTCACTGCCATAAGAAGTAGCCTATATCACTGTCTAGCCTCGTTACTATCTCCAGAAATATCGTATCATAAAATCGCTCCAATGTGAAAGAGAGACAAACAATAAGAAGTAAGGATTGTTTAGTCAAGTGGTTGAACAATTCTTTCTTAGCTTACGTAGGTCAATGGATTTACACGTGCCATGCATAGTTTCTAGAAAGATGATATTTATTAGTAAAAAGTGAAGCTCCATGTCCCCTAGTCAGGTACGGGTCAGATGCATTATTCATACATCTGTTTCACTAATTGATTTTCTTTAGGCACAAGTAGCAGATCAGTCTTCCGTGTTTTCCTTTCCTACTAGACGGAGACATTTTTTTTCGTATCCACTGGGAATCAAACCCCTCGGTTCTACTAACTGCAGTTGCTCTATGTTCACGCGTTAACCACTGTTCCAAGGAAGCGGCCATTTATAAGGAAATTATATTTAAACACATTATTCATCAAGTCTAAATGCTTTAAAGATCTGTATTCATTCAGTTATGTAAAAGTTTCCCCACCATCAATATAACAAATATTCATAAATGACCATAAGAGGTCACTGCTTAATAACATCACGTGTTCAATTACAAGGCATCCATATAAAATTTAATATATTTTTAATGGATAACATTTATTACTTTACTATGGATTTACCTTCAGAACTCAATAAGTAAGTACAATCTTATGAATATAAAATTATTTAATGAGTTAATAATAATTATGATTAATGTTCGTAAAATAAAATCAAATAAGGAAACAGACATCTAATATAAATTTAGTATGATGCTAATGAACGTATCTTGTTCAGGAAACAGCTACGACGTAGCACTCGTGCACTACGGAATACCGTAGCGAGGTGCTACAGCATCGGTTTGTCTACGACGCGACCGCATCTTATGAGTGAATGTTTAAAGAAAGGCGACAAGTTTAAATACATTGGATTGATCAAAAAATCTGGCGTGTACTAGTGTACACACGTAAGAAGTGAAACTTCTTTATGACCTTATCTTTCAAAAAATAATTCTTTATGACCTTATTTTTCAAAAAATAATTTAATACATATATGCAACTTTACAGAAATACGTCGAATCACGCGTGGTAGGGATAAGAAAAAGATGGCGCGTAACGGAAAAATGTCACGCGTAACGAAAAAATGTTACACCAATTTTCCAACCCCGATAAAGAAGTTTCACTTCAATAATGCATAAAAGTATAAAATACCAATTTTAAGAGCAGTAATAAAACCTCATTTTAATCCCAAAGTATTGTACGAATACGAAATGTATACTTGCGATGCTATATTTAATCTTGGTTGAAGAAACTGATTTCTAAACCGATAGTAAATAATATTTATTCTGTATTTAGACGCTTCTAAGCGAATTCTAGTTCAATAAACAAATGTTTGAATTTAAAAATCACACCAATCCATATTTCTCTAGATATTTATATTATAGCAATGAAACAACAGATTAAACGTTTATTACCCATACCAAAGAATACATCGTTTGTCAACAGGAAGTAATCTTAGCGAGCACAAAGGCACCATCTGGTGGTAAATTATCGGAATTATTGCATTAAAAATCCCATCTAAAGGGGTATGATTAGATGCCGTCTCAGTCGCTGTAAAATACAAGTCATGATCTTTTTTAGATCTATTTTAAACGCCTGTTGGAAGTATAAAAACCTGTAATTTTGTGCAAATTAAAAATGTATCGGTTTATTTTTTCAATCATATCATTAATTTTGTGTTATTAAAATAACGGCGTCTTTCGCTTCTATTTTCTATGCTATCCATTAAAATTTCTGTGTCATGTTAAGTTTTGTTCAGAAACATACACTTTTTGTCATTTGCTTTATGTATTTCAATTATGTATATGCACCTATTACTATGTAATCGTATTGACTGTCACAAAAAAGTATTTCTTATTATACATCATATCACATAATATCTTACTTACATCCTCCTCTAACATATTTACATCAAACCCATATCCCTGATACTCTCAAACTGTTCTGTTCATTCACCTTGAAGAAACATAACAACAGCCAAACACGGGGCGCGTAAACAATTTAATTTAGTACAAAACACCTACATTCCGTAACAACGACAGCGAGGCAAATTAAAAATACGTCTATCGGAGACGTTAATTCATCATTTGTTTTTTTTCTCCCGTATAATAAAAACACGACAAGGACACGATTCTTTCGGCCCATTTGCGAGGGGCGAGCGACTTGACAAATTGATTATTATTGATATATTTTTATAGGTATCTCGCGGGTATTTTTCGACGCTGTTTTTTATGTGACGCTCTTTCGAATACGTTATAAATATATCAAAATTTTAATGAGCATATAATAATATTGTTTGCTTGCTGTTAAAACGAAAAATTCCTAAGAAACATGAAATGCAATTTTCCAATCAGTAACAACAAACAAATCAATAGATATTAACATCCCATTTTAATTAATTCTTTAAAGGAATACATTTATTGCACAATTTGCAAAAATTGTGAATTTTCATTCATTCCATCTTATGTGATAAAAGTATCTCACACCTCACTAACCATTTACGAGAAAAATAAAAAATATATAATTTGATTCCTTCAATATTCCCGTTGTCTAATCACATTACCCTTCGCCAATACTTACATCGTACCTCCTCAATTAATCCTCCCGTAATACATTACACACAACACACAGCACACAAACACTCATAAATCCTTTATATTAATCAAAATTCACAAAATGATGCAAAGGGATTAATTATCCCTAATGACTTCCCTCGTATGGATAGAAAATATTATAAAACGCGGCGCTCAGTACACTGAAATGATAATTATTCGGATTCATACATTTTGAAAGCTTCATGCTAATGCAATATTCATTTAATGTTTCTAGTTTTTTATTTAGTATGTTAGGTATTCATTTGTGTTGTGTTATTTTGTTATAAGTATATTAATTATTTTTTGACGTTTAAAGCTCATAATATGTACGAACGAACATAACATGCCTTGATTTTGGATAGAAATATTAATATCTTTGAATAATTATGTACTGTCAAAAAAGGTATGTTATCAAATATTTAATTTAAATATTATTCACCTACAAAATCATGTTTATAAATACAATCAAACCATACGACGTTACATACACACATTTCATACACTTACGATCGTATAAGAAAACATGACCTCAAATCTTTGTTTTTAACAGAGTGCGTATAAAGTGAGCAAATCGACGCATTATCCCTTCGCAATAAAACCCCCATTGACCTCCATTTGACACTACTGACCGTGTGACTGCAGTTTGAAGTTTGAGAGGATGATTTCTTAAAGGGGAATTAATGTACGTGCTATATAAAGTCGAATATAGTAGGTTTGTTTTAAAATATATAACTAGATTTAGTTCTTATTATATCCTATCAATATTATAACTAAGTAGGATAAGTTTATGAGGATGGATGGATGCATGTTACTCTTTCACGAATAAACTGCTGGACGGATTTAGATTAAACTTTACAGTAGAATAGGTTATACACACATGAGCTACAGAAATACTTGATTTTGCCTACGGGTGAAACCGTGCGGCACAGCTATGTTAGTAAAAGGTGAACAGGTACGTGCTTTAGAAAGTACAAAGTTTAAATGGTAGGTATTATATTATTATATATTAGATACAGTGCATATTGTTCAAATAATATCCACATTCTTGGGCGCTTGTTGTGTAGTGGGGTCTGTATTTACAATCTGTTCTTATCTGCTATATCAACACTTAACATCTAACATTGCGTTTACCTAGTACCTAGTACCATAGTACAGAATACAGATATTTACGACACCCAAGTCTTCACAAAGTGTCAAAAATTTATGTAACCTCCCAACGCGATTAAAGACGAAAACAAGCGTACAAAAAAACTGTCCCGCGGGCCACTTCATTAGTAAGAAATGGAAGCACCAAATGAATTGATCAATCAGAAATTTTATGGCCGAGAATCACTCAACGGAAAATAATTCCGGGGCCGTTTGGCTCGGCTCATCGCCGACGTTTTAATTTCGTCCTCTTGGGGGGATCGAGTGTCATCCAATCTATCTGACGGAAAAAACCGACCCCCCCACTCCTCCCCTGGTTCGGCGTGACGTCTTGGATAATACACCCCGTGGGAGTTTTAACGCTTGGCAGGAATGTGCGAGAGAGGTGTAGTGCATACTTCATTGGAATTTGGACTAAATTAATTAAGTGGTTGGCGAAAATGTAAGTCACATTTAAATATATGTCGAAACAGATAAACACTAATCTTGTAATACTTACTCCGTTTATTACTCAATACTATAAATGATGTAATCAGTTGATCGCATAGGTATGTACATACGTATGTAATTACTAATTTAACCAAGAAGAATATTCGTTGAAATTCAGCTGTAATGCTGAAGGACTTATCGACTTTAGTAGATATAAGTAATCTTTTAATACGCATGTTTGTAACATTGTAACAGCAATTTATCCACACAAAAGTTGATACAAAATCTTATAACATTCCGAAATTATGTACTACACATCATTTTATATTCGCTCATTACCAACGCAAACTTTCAACAGACTACCTAATATGATCAAGAACAAGAAATAACGTAAAGCATTATATGGACATAGTTTTGTTACAAACATACATTTACAGAAAAAAACTTTAACTAACCTACGTATAAACTTCTTCAAACTGTAAAACGACACTAAACTGTTTGTTAATAGTCAGCGGTCGAAGATTACACCGATATTCCCAAACTCATGTTACATCGAGACCAATAAAGCCAAACGCATCCCTTGATACCTCTCTATTAACACATGCAACTGGTAACATTGCATTTAGCACCTGTAAGCGTCTGTCAATATTTGTTGGGGTTGGCATTGATTGAATGTTGATTCATGGGTAGTTTGATTGATTTGAAATGTAATTTAATTTGTCAGAAGCAACTGGTAAGCATTGCTTCACAAGTAAGATTGTGGATAGTTTCGGTAGTATATATTTTTTGAAATCTCGTACTTGAATAAAAAAAAATTGGTTGTCTGTAAAGTCGGTTTACTGACGATAGTTGAACGTGACAACGTCCGATTGTGCTTCTTTGTCGCTCGTTCCGCGCTCTCGCTCGCACTTCAAACCTTACATGGAACGCCTCAGAACGCCGCATGAGTCATGTTTTTTCGTGCGTGCAGCCGGCTCTATCTTTAATATATATAAATCTCGTGTCACAATGTTTGTCCTCAATGGACTCCTAAACCACTTAACCGATTATAATAAAATTCGCACACCATGTGCAGTTCGATCCAACTTGAGAGATAGGATAGTTTAAACATGTAGGTACCACGGGCGAAGCCGGGGCGGACCACTAGTCGAATTATAAGACGTTGTCACGTCAAAAAAAAATTGGTTGTCTGTAAAGTAGGTTTACTGGCGATAGTTGAACGTGACAACGATTGTGCTTCTTCGTCGCTCGATCCGAGTTCTCGCTTGCACTTCAAGCCTTACGGAACGCCTCAGAGCGAGGTAACGCCGCATGAGTTGTTTTTTTGTGCGTGCAGCCGGCTATCGAATTATAAGACGTTGTCACGTCAATAATCAAGAAAATGTATATCTAAGTTAGTAAGTCTAAAGCGGGTAAAGTTTAAAGCGGGTCAAAATCGAATCAAATAGTTACGGTACCGCTAAAAAGCGTATTAAAAATACCACTCAAAGCTCGGTCATCCAGGTTGATACTTACTCATACAACGCCCTTCACACTCTTCACAAACACACAATCATATAACACTTATAATCCTACCAAATCAAACGTCCCCAAAACAGTACCCAAAATCGATACATACTAATTACGCCGGCGGTTTGACGTGTAATCAGCCGGCTAACACCCATCACTGATCTAATAATCTATTCCGTTTACAATCGCTAATTAATCAAGATCAAACGGCTGTGGTAATCGCGTCCGAGCCGTCTTTCGTTTTTGATAAAAGGTTTATTTGTTTGTTTATTAATATTTACGAAACAGACAATACAATATTTAACTAAAAGCATATTCAGATTCCACTGTTCGTTTCAAGGTCCCAAAAATGTTATGGTAAAGAATTTGTAATGTTTCGAAGGTATTTTGGTAGAAATATGACACTGTGACTGTTCATATTTCCGATTTATAATAATATGTGTAATGCGTATAGTTCACATAGAAAGTTATGTATCGCTGTTTATGCACATGGAAGACATATAAAAAAATAAATGTTTTAAATGCAGTCCCAAACAACTATCATTTTAACGTTTTTTTGTAAGTTCTTCACGGTGTCTTCTGATTCTAATTTCGTTATATCTAACCAGAGTGATAGGAGCATCAGTTCCACTTCGAACACGTTTTCTTTAGCTAGGTGTTCTTTAAATTTATCAGTGTCCTGGATTTCATCACTAGTATACTAATATTGTAAAGAGGAAAGGTTTGTATGTATGTATGTATGGTTTTCACGCATAAACTACTGAACCGATTATAATGAAATTTAGCACACATATAGAGGGTAACTTGGATTAACACATAGGATAGGTTTTATCCCGGAAATCCTACGGGAACGGGAACTATGCGGGTTTTCCTTTGAAAACGCGGGCGAAAAGCTAGTTTAAAACAAAACATACTTTTGATTCAAAAACGATCACGTGTACCAACAGATTAATAAAGAATTTTCTAGAAGGTACGCATTAGCCATCGAACCAGCAATTTGGAGGGGAGATATTTAAATAAACTGCCTTCCGATTTGTAATTCAAACGTGTAAAAATGGCGCGATATCCGATTTGAATAAGGAATTGAAACATTTGCGAATTAACTGCTCGACTTCTTTTTCCTCTTTGCTTTCGTTTGCTAATTTTTTTTTCTGGTGTTCGTTTTTTATGGTTATTGTTAATCGATACGTTTCAATTTGCCGACTTGAGAAGTTATTACTTTTTGTGTATAATTATAATTTACATTTTATTAAATTTATACCGTGAAATACTTAGCTACAATCTATACATTTACACCATACAAAAACATCCAATCAATATTTAAATCACACTAAACTCCACCGTTCCGACGCCCGAAAATTTCGCAGCAAAAAACATTATTATGAAAATTTTAAAACACCCACACCCCATGATTGGGCGATAGAGCCTCTGATCAGCCCTAAAGCCTTCATTAATGGAAACCATAAAGCCCCGGGCGACTTCCGTCGAGGCCTAAGTAAAAACGAGCTTCGCCTTAATAAGGGTGGGGTGAAAAAATTATAGTGCAAAATGAATTAAGATATTGGAGCCTTAATTGCTTTATGGTAATTGATTATTGACGAGTTTCTAGTTAATTGTTTTGGGATATTAAAAGGCGATTTGTGGATGGTTTGTTTTTGATGAGTGTCGTTTTGCTTCGTCGTCAACTATTTGCGCGATTGAGCTAGGCGGGTCATGTTCTTGTAATGTATCGTCTGTTTATTAGTTTTATACTTTGTAGGATAATAATTTGATGTAATTTAATAAGATAGGTTGATAAGGTTGTTCTTTATTGTGAAATGGACTGTGTAATATATCAGAAAACCCGGCATATTTCCCGTTCCTGTGGGATTTTCGGGATAAAAAAGCCTGTGTCCTATTCTGGGTCTTCAGCTACCTACATATCAAATTTCATTGTAATCGGTTCAGTCGTTTTTACGTCAAAGGAACATCATCCTAACAAACTTTCGCATTTATAATATTAGTATGATTAAACTAAACATCAAAATATCATAGTTTCCACTTGACTGGACCATACCAAAGGACGCGGTGAGGCGTGCACTAGTCAATTACCGCGGATCTGCCTGCGAGTAGCAGCTGATGTGGGTCTAGTTAACGTTGTACACATGCGTCATAATGTCCGTTTGATCTAAGTTTGAATTGGGTTCATACTTTTGTGGATATTGAAAGATGGTTAGAAAGTTATCTAGTTTAACAATTTCTAGAAATGTATAGCTTAGTTCATCAGTCCGTTAAAATGGCGAATGGCCCTTTAAATGAATGAAAATGTCATATTATATAGTTTACTAGCTTTCCACCCGCGGCTTCGCACACGCAGTCAAAGAAAAACCCGCATAGTTCCCGTTCCCGTGGGATTTCCGGGATAAAACCTATCCTATGTCCCGGGGTAAAAAGTATCCTCCTTTCTCGAGTATCAAAATATCTCTATAGCAAATTTCATGCAAATTGGTTCAGTAGTTAAGGCGTGATTGAGTAACAGACAGAGTTAATTTCGAATTTATAATATTAGTAGGGATTTCTATCCCCTTTTAAAATTTATAATTAACTTATGATTTGCACCCTGACTATTCATTCACTTACACCTACCTTTTTCCCGTCAACCCGATGAAGCTTAGTTAATCGGAAAGAAGCCAAGTTAAAAAATCTTATTCAGAAATACTGTCAACAATTTAAACTTCTAAACACATATAATATAGCAAGCAAGCATTTTTAACGAGCACGCAAATTCTTCCTCCAACGATTCCTAAAACAACTCATCTCGTAAAACATGCACCATTATAAAAAAAAAAAAACATTATTCCAAAAAGTACACTCATGTAACACATAGACCCCTCAAGAACGAGGCCGTTGCGAAAAAATTAAAATACTCAACGTAAGAACGCTGTTACCTATCCGTCGATAATATAATGATATCCACATTCAGCATTATTAAAATAAACAAGTACCTTATTAGCGAACGAGTGCCTTCAGCGTTACATATAAAACATTATACATACATACATATAGCTCGCACAGCTACACTTTCAAATAGACATGCTAATTTCACTTTTAATGTCGGGCGGGTTCAGCTTATTATCAGCCGTGTACCCGGCGAAGGGAGTAAAAATCATTTGGTAATATTAAAATTGTTACATTTGAGACGTGGCTCCATTAGATGGGAGATATCGCGAGTGTAGACGTGTCCTCATTATGTATGTATGTTACTGTTGAAATGCGTTTTGTGTTACAACGCGTTTTGCCTGGCTAGAACTAGATGTATACCAAACTCGATTTCAGATTTCCACTGTAACAGCAATCGATTTTGACCATGTTTTATGAACATTAGGGGAGCGTTTCACCACGATCGCGACTGCTGGTAAGCGAAGATGAGTTGCGCGAGCGAGATGAGTGAGTAGATAAAGCGCGTGCTTAATACAAACCTTCGTTAATTATTACACTTAGCACTAGCTATAAGGGGATTCAGTTACAACTAGCTCTATCTAGGCAAAACACGTTTTTCCTAAAAACCTGAATTACCTGTAACATGTATATTATTATCGCTTTTTATGTCGATGCAGCGCTGCTTATGATTGAGGTGGATGTGAATTGAGAGGATTTACGGTCGCCTTAAGTATTCCTGAATGTGCTACGTGACTGTCACTAATAATACGGATAAATAAATGTAACATTACAGTGAGTGTAACTTTTTATTCAATGCATGTCACAGTGTATGATTTTTGGCTAATTTAAGAGAAGAACCAATTTTGGTAGAACTACATGAAATAATTATCATACAATGAGAAAGAAGAATGTGCACTTAATAAACGAAGATATTATATTGTAAAACATTATTAAATCATCTTTTTTATTTTTATTTTTTATCTCTACGAATAAAATAAGTATCATAATATATTATCATAGATTCTTTTTATAAACTCGTTACAGTATAAATCTAACAAAGACATTACAATAGAACTATGTTAATAACCTTCAAGAAATGAGCCCATACTATCTCCTTCTAACATCTCTAAAGAATCATTTTATGCTACAAGTATCTACAACCAATCTCAATCACTAAAAACCATTCTCCCAAAAAAAAAAGTTAAACGCTCAAACGTCACGGCTCATTAAAAAACCTCATCAAGCCCCCTTATCAATATGGTAACAAAATCTCGAATGTTCTTAATAAGGGTACTGAATAAGGACAATTATTCAATGTGCCCGCTTTATCGGCCTCATTAAGGTGCAGGGATGTTAAAAAATCGGGGGTAGTTAGTAAATTTTGCGCGGGAACTCGTCTTGTACCTACAATGTTTTGTTAGTTGATGTTTATTTTGCGTACGATCGATTTTTTTTTAATCGTAATACGGGTGCTTTTTACAGTAGGTTGATATGGATAATAAAAAGCATCTCTTTGAATGGTATGGTATGCGTATGGAATTCAATTGAAATGTAGTTATAAATTACTAGTATAATTATATGGAAAATTCATAGTAATTTGTTAAAGCTTAACAAATTATCTACTATGAATAGACCATTTTAATAAGTAATGATACCTAACTATTTAACGGTAGGTACCGAAGATAGCAATATCCAATAGGTTCACGAAGTGGAAAAAAATGTTCAAAGAACATTAATAAATCTTGTAAAATCTAAAACAAGAAAACAACATGTCTTCTCTTATGCCTTTTGGCCATAATGCAACCTTATCTTTATTTAACTCATCTTTTTATTTTTGTTAGAATTAAACGCATTGCACACGCATCAAAGTTTGTTTTCAAAGACAGCGAATCTTTCTTCCTCCACTGAGAATCTTAAGTATTACTTAGAGGAGGTCTGTGTAAGTGTCTATCCCGACACGTATGCCAAGTGGTCTGTTTAAACGTATTTATAAGTTTAAGTGCACTTTTTATGCATTTTTGTAACCCCCTTTCGCGTTATAAGGATACCTACGTCTGTCTATACGTTTAGCAGTAAGCGTGTGTAAGTAATTGACTTTATCATAAACATCATAGAAACAAGTTTGAAGATTGATTGTTTGGAATGGATAAACTGCAGGACGTATTTCGTAACTTTTTCACTACTTCAACCTACAATTTTTTTAATAATATTAATTTATATTTTTTTGTGTTTATCCAAGATTAAACGCATAGATAGGATACGATAAAGAGCAATACAGTTACTGCATGACATTTATTTATTAAAATTTTATTGGAAGCAAAAAATAAATGAATATAAATTCACCATATAATTACCAACATAAATTCGAAGCACCTTATTCATAAGCAGAAATAATAAAATCAATAAATGACCATACTTAAATGAAAATAAGGATAGCCTGTAAAATTTAGAAATTTAAAATGTAGCTAGATGTAGATGTATACAAGCCTGCAAAATATTATAATAATATGTATTACAGACAGGAAAAAAAAAATGAAAAGGTGGATTGATCCCCATTATTGCATCTATAAACATGACAATTCAGTTCCCTTCGCTTATACTTTGTGGATCAAGAGATTTGGAGCGGCGGGGCCTATTTTTAATCTAGTTTGAAAGAGGTTGTGTTTGTAATCAAATATGTTAATTGTAAGTGAAAGTGTGTGAATTTGAGCTAATCTGTGTTATTGGCATTTCAAAATATTGGCATTTTTTCAAGAGAAGAACACAGGAAAAATTATATGAATTTCAGCGAAATCATTCTTTAAACTTGATTGTATTGTGAAGTAAGTATTTGTTCGCAAAGCAAATGTACTTAGCAAAAGTTACTAATTAATAATTGTAAGATAAACAAAAAGACGTGTGGCACTCGGGGACTGCCGCGGTAAAGCTATTGCATGCTATGCCTTCAAGCCACACCTCCGTACCCGTCGGAGTGGGGAGCGTGAGGTTTTTTCGTTACGGAATTTTTGGATTCGGTCCCCGCGCTCAAGGCCCGCGATAGAAGCTATGCAATAGCTTAATAAACAACTTATCAGAATGTCAGTTACGTTACAATACACTAAAAAAAACCGTAACACTATTCCTTTTAAGAGATCTAGATCCGTTTCAGCTTTGTGACAACTACATAGGTATCTATGTATGGACAAACATAATTTACTACAAATGCACGTACGAATCCAAAGATGGCTCGTCGCAAATCAAACACAAGAAAGGCATAACATTCAAAGAGATGCTTTTTATTATTCAGCCCGTTTCAAAGGCCGACGTCTCGACTGCCGTGAAAGGGGCTCGTTAGTTAAAAAAAAATATTTAAATTGCCACCTGAGTCGACTGCGACTAATGACTAGTGACCGGTGCATTATGTTTCAGATGTGATTTTAATGAATCTTTATCAATTCAGATAGCCTCGTTACATATATCCATATCACATAGATATACACATATATTATAAGCACATGTGTATGTGTATAGATATATGATATAGATAGTATTTTAGTGTGTATTTCGTGTTTTATTTGATATATATAACTTAAAAAATATATGTTATGTAAGCTACAACTATAATGGTTCCTGACAAGTTCTTAACAACTGAAAAAAGAATTATAATTATGTTGATAATAAAGTTCAAACTTTTGAACCGATTGGCATGCAGATATATTGTAAACCAGAATAAATGTATCCAATCGAAGCCGTGATCCGAAACTAACTTGAAATATTTACATTGCATTTTTTTGTCTTGTAATGATGTAATATAAATTGCTGTCTACATTTTAATGTAAAGCTCTACCTGTATGTATGTATTGAATAATTCTGCTTAATAAATGTACCTAAAACGTTATGACTTTGAATTTGTCAATAACGTCTACAACAAAAAATTACCCAACAATGAACCGTTTAAAGCAACAAAGCAACGAACAGATCGCGTCCCGCGGGTTCGCCTGTTGGCGGGATGATTATCGATTGAGTTGCTCAGTTTACAAGTCGAGGAGGCTGATAATCCGATGCCCGGATACAGGTGGCCGGAATTATATGGAGCTGTTAATACGGCAATTTTTTTTTTAATTATAAATAGGAAAAATTGAAACTCATGTAATGTAATTTATCAGAAATATACTATGTAGTCTGAACAGTTTGTACGTACACTATTCGATAACTAAGAAAACGTTTTGTAAATATTATTAAAACGTGTTGTATGTATTTGGTAAACTGTTGTATTTTTTTGTTAGTGATATAAATCATATTTTATTCGCCGAATCAGAACAAAATTTTAATATTTTATCAAATGGCCCGATTTTAACATCAACATCAAGTAAGCAATGGTTATTAGCAAGCTACATCACATTGTAGGCGTATTTTTTATTGTTACACAATGCAACAAAAAATAAAATATTTGAATTTCAAATTATTCAAATTCACTAACAAGTAACAACCTCTACTACGCAATAAACCAACCAAAAATTTTTTTTTTTTTTTTGGTTGGTTTATTCCAAATCCCAAAAAACGGTATTAACAGCTCCACGAATTCCACGTTCCCGGCAGGTTTTTCGCGGGGTATTATCAATTATTAAACATCAGCATGTAAATAGCACCCGGGAGTCCGCGATCTTCCGCCGCCCCCGTGTATATTGCGTGCTTGTATTAAATATTCCTTAGATCGAACGTTTTATATGCCACGTGATGTTATCGTGTGCGATATCGTCGTGTCGTATCGTAAGACAAAAATTTACAAATTTAAATATTCAAATAAAAAGATAAGGGATTTTACTATATTAAATATTAAATTTGTCTAAATATGGCCAGTAGAATGAAATCTTATCTAAGCACTCATTGGTATAGCTTTGGTTACTGACTGACTGATAAATAAATAGACAAGTTAATAATGTTGATGACATTCATTAGACAATAATTTGATTTGGTGAATTGGATTTTTTGACTTTGAGATTAAGTATATGGTAAAGTATAGTGAAGAATGATACAGGCGTATTACACGTTATAAAAATAACTTTAAGTAGGTATAAAATAAATACAGAAATAATTTAATTCCTACTTTTGTAATAATAGTACGTACTTTTATAATCAATTAAGAAATCAGAATAAATCGTCGATCTATTTCTGCTTTCATAATCGCATAACCCTCCCCATTACATCCGACATATCGTACGACACGTATCGTACGCTCTAAAAGCCCCACCATCGGCACCGTGAAATAGGCTTCGGTTTTGTGCAAGTTATTAGCGGGATTTGCATGTTTGTGATTTATTGTTTTTATACCCCGCGACTCAAGACACCGCGCGTATTCCCAACGAGTTTTATCGTTAAGAGGGATTCCTATAAAATTTTATACATCCCGTTTTGCATTGAAACGCCGACAATACCGTAATACCTTTTATGCTCATTGTATTTTTCCATATTGATATTATTATTTCTTCTGTATGACAGTTAAAGATGGGGTGCGGTGTGGATTGAATTTAATGTGTGAAGGAAACGGTACCTACGTGTTCTGTTCAAAAATGAAATAAGTATATTTACGAATGAAGGTATAATATTATGTACAATAATATGTCTGTCTGTTTTTTTTAAACACCACCACGCGTCGTTCGTCGTTAAATATAACAAATTATAGAATTTAATCAAAAACGGAAATAATAGGTGCATTGTCTTACATTCTGTAATGTGTGATGTGACATTACTTTATTGTTATTTGTTGCGAATATAGTTTTACATGTTCTGCATCAAGCAATAGGTTATGAAACAATGTATAAGAGTAGTAAACTTTTTGCAAATATTGCTTTACATGTTCCAAAACGAACATTATACTTTGAAATAATGAAAAATATGTACTTACTTCCTAGAACAAATACAGTTCAAGACCAAGTTGTCAAAATATTTATCTACATGAACTTCTACCCTCAAAAGCACCCAATATCATTACAATTATCTTCAAAAACGCCAATACCACTAAAATCCAACTAATTACCCCGTAGAATCCACACTCGGTACTAATCTTAGCTAACAAGAATGCCTGAGATTGAACCAAGATGGACGCCGGAATGCAAGCGGATTGCAATTGGATTCATCCCAGGCTATTGAGATGGAATTCAATTGAGGTGCCTTGTTTATGATGTTTCTAAAGGTATTTGAAATCGAATGTATATTTTTAGTAAGGCACTAATCACTAACTGTTTCACAGTCTTTTGAAGTTCAAATTATATGCATTTAACACGAAAACAGAATTTTATAAAAATACAACATTTCGAACACAATTCTTCAAACTAAGTTACAACCCTACTGCTATTACTTTTTCTCGTATCGTATTGCGAAATAAATCAACTTAGAAAAATATTGTGATCTGAAATGTCTACAATCCTTGTTTTAACATCTAAACTGCACTATTTATAAACATTATCTGAATTGTAACTTCGTCATGCACTTACTAGTTACTAGTTTTACAAATGTGTGCAAATAATAATGCAAATCGAAAAGTTTCCTATACACATAATTACTTTTCATTCAATAACAAGTTCCATTAACACAGCAAATAATTAGCAAAACTCTACAAAAACATACATCCAATCGTTATTCGCATAATTAATGTATCCTCACATGCAGACACAAAGACAGGTTTACGACGTAGTTCCGTACGAAACAGACAATTCTCACGTCCAATAAGCCGAGCTTGGAAACATCTGTTGGACGCTAATCAAATTAATCCATTTGGAAACAGATCGAAACGTCAGCTTGGACCAGTACTGAAAATAATTTGCACTGGAATGCGACCAGCGTATCTCGACCCCCGTAGGACCAAGAACGGAACCTTGTGGCACCCCCGCATAGAAACGTTCACGGAACCTCGATTTGATGGTCCCGTTTGTACGGAATAGCCGTTATGATGGATCGGGCGTCCACGAGATGGGCTTTTGGCAAAACCATCACTCAATTCGACAATCGTTGTTCGACGGACTGGAGTGCCTTTAGATTGAGTCCATTATTCTTCGCCTGTCAGAAAACAATATTGGGTGTTCCGATCTTATGTATGTATTGTTTCCTTCTGCTGTGCTACAATGCGCATATTTTCCGCTTCACGTTTGTATTGTCTTTGAATGCGAGTGAAGATTAATGTGACAAATATTCTCCTATTGGGTGAATAGCATTCGATATAGTGATATAACGTTAAGTGCATGCTACTTTTACATTTATATTATTATATTAAATTGATAAACAATTACGATAACATAATGTTTTTAAACATTATTCTACCTTTAATAAAGGTGCGAGACGCATTTTGTATGTAGTCAAAAAATACAATATTAATTATTTGGTAGCATGTTCTATTTGATCGCATAAATTATACAAAATTAAGCCTATAAAGGTAACCCAAAAGAAATAACATGTCAGAAACAATAAACCGACACTTAATCCTACAAAACGATCAAGGCACACGTCTATAGCGATACTATCTACATTTAATTAACCGGTCAAACCCAATGTTCGGACCGCATAACATCAAAGGACATCTTAATACGCTCTGAGCAAAATCGCCTCTGACTAAACATCGCCAATATCCCGACCCTAACAATTTGTGTGTCGTCTTCCAAAGGTGAAATTTTCGTCGACGGGTGTCCAATAGTCTATTAAAACGGTACAACCAATAAGACTACATCCTTTGTTTATAATAAACACTTTCTAATGTGGCCGTCTCTTTCCCGTTAGGCGGCTCGCAGATATCCCCGTCGCGCTCGCTCGTTTGTTTTGTAGAAGCATTCTAGTGCATATCTAGGGTACAGCCATAGCAAGAACCCTCAGGAACGTTAACGACATACCCCGAGTTCGCCCGAGGCCGATTCAATTACTACTGTCGTATTATTTCGACGAAAATATGTATGTATTTGTGTACGTTTGTTGTGGTGTGAATTAAATTCTGTTTCAAGTTTATTGGTCATGGATGGTGATAAGTTTGGATAAGGGTTTAAGGGTCTGCACGAACTATGCTCTATACGTTATTGAATAGGGCCAAATGTCTATTAACGTAAAATGGCTTAGGATTATGAAACAAATTACATTGCTCGAAATAAATTTGGTCTATCTGTATGTTTAATAGGATGATCTATCCATTTCAATAGGAGTCTCATACTGAAGAGAACACATTAATACAATCACGTTCCATGTTTATAGTAGCAACCAAAGTTATCACTTCTTAAATGATTCCATATCAAAATTAATTACCAAAACAAACGTTGAACCGCCCGACAATAGTTGGATAATGTATCCAAACATTAGACAACATCTAGCGGCAGTTTCGATACCAGCATAATAGTCTTGATTAACCGCTACCCCGGAGGATACAATTATAGGGCCGATATTGCTCTTAACAACTCGATAAGGTGTTATCGGGAGACCTCAGAACAATTTATGGGGAGTTAATAGTTACCCTTCAATGAACCCGCTCTAATAGTCTCGGTAGCAAGTTTTCATTACACGATTCAATAAATGACCGCAAGGCATAATCCTGATTGATTTTCTGCGGACGGAGTAATTAATTGTGAGACGAAGACTTGAAAGCGTCTTTCGTTTCAAATGAAATTTTGGACAGCAGTGCCAGTTCCTGGCCAATGAGTTCTTTGCACCGCTAATTCAACATTAGATAACCGTTAGACGAGAATTCAATAAGGAAGCGTAGAATAAAGGCATTCGTTCGAATTAAATTGAAAATCTATACGGAAAAAAATCAAACGGGGCGTTGAAGGGCGCTATGAGCTGAAATACAGTGTGAACAACTTGGTTATTTTGAAACAACTATTTATTACGTTACATACATATTATTCTGAACGTTATTGCATAAGTATATATTTAATTAGCGTACTATTTCTTATAACGCTTTTGTATCAATATTGTTTTTATATTTTAACCGTTAATTTAGGTACTTAACTTGCTTGCATTTCATTATTAGAACATTGCATAGAATCTCGAACGCTCTAAGAACAACGAAAGAATGCTCTACGCCTGTTTACACTAAATTAATTTACCATAGTGGGGTTACATTGAGCATTCGCTCGTTTGATCTAAATGCATCGTTAGCCGAAAACATTCGTAGAGTGCACACTAGCTGCCGAACATTTAATCCATGCAATGCATTCACATAAAACTCCTATACCGTACAGTAACGTACCTATATATTAATTTTTCAGAGAGCTGTAGCTCTTGAAACGTCGCCGCGGGCTAGCAGACAGTCGCGAGTGTGGTAGACGCGCTTGTCTGAGGGTGGCGCCATGAAACTGACGGAATACTTTAGGTATCAGGACGATTATCTAGTAGCTTATTTTATTTTAAACTAATATTACAAGGCAAATAGTATATATGGAAATATTAAGTAGGTATGCTGAACAAATAAATTTGAAAAATGCATAAGAAAACAGCAAGTTTTTCTTAGAACTAAATTTAAAGTACTTTTTGCTAGTGAATTATACCTTTTTCATTTTACATTTATTCCTTGGTCTTATCACGTAAAGTAAAATCATGAGCTCATTAACGATTTTCAACGTTTTTTTATGACTTACAACTCTTTACTATATGTTTGAACGTTTCCGCTCAAGCTACGACCACATACAAATTTCAACATGTTTTTCAAAACTTGACATAAAAACGCGTATTTTCTAGCCACACGCCACACACAGCAGACACGATACAGCTCGCAGTAAAATATTGAGTTCGCGTGATATTTAAAAAGATTCTCTAAGTGCTTATATTTTAAAGATTCTCGGTAATAACTTTATTCCTTGATACTTGCTGCGCAGAATAGTTGGAGGGAATTCAACGTACACCTTGGGGAGTTAATTCTATTACAATATTTCCAGGAGTGTAAGTTATTTTCTTAGATAATAAAGAGAAAAGATGGCATCAATTATACTCATAAACACAATTAAAATTAAGGACAAGGAACTAATTAATAATTGCTACGTGTAATGTTACTTTTTAGAATTTAAGAATTTGCATGAAATCTGATCAAAACACACAAAACAGATCTTTGGTAATACAAAGTGATGCTTAAATTTTACCCTTAAATGTTTTCTATACAAGAATAGGATAATATTTAATTTCACGAATTGATTATAAATGAAGGAGAGATGTTTGTGAATAGACGTCGCGGTCGGTGATCAGAGTAGGTTAGCTCATAAAATTGCCTACTTATGTGATAATATGAGTTTCATGGGATAACGTAATGGAATCCTCCAAAAAGATATTTCAAAGATCAGTGCGACCATAACTAGGCCGTTATAACAAATTATTATATGCTCAATAATATTTAAACTTATTAAAGTGAAACTTTTATTTCATCGTCTCAAACTTTTTGGTCTGTGTAGCGCATGTCGCGTGACGCACGATACGTACGATAATTATCGTACAAATACGATAATTTTTAGTTAAATGTCTATAATAGTGTGAAAAAAAGTTTCACTTTTATCGTGGTTTAATAAAACCACACAAATTTTTTTTTTTCCTATAAAGTATTGATATAGTTACAAGTAATAGTTACCTACACGCCATCTCAATCATTGAACTTCCGATTACTTGTACCCAAAAAATCGTATACGAAGGTGCTAACGAACTATCAAGTCCCAGATATATCTACGGATAAAACCCCAGCATCAGGTAAGTTATGCAAGCCACTCGTGTCGAGGTGAATCACCCGACGAGTCCTGGCCTCTCCACCGTGGCCTCCTCGCGCACGTGGAGATACTTTATAGATCACTTTTAGAAAAAACATAGGCATTTCTCTGAGCTATGTGTTGTGGGGTAATGTTGGGTTCTTAGATGATATAAATACAAATAGATTCGTGAGCTGTTTTGTTTAAAGGACCTCGTCAAGTCGACATTTCTCGGAGCATGGAAAAGAAATGTTTGGGATATTTGGGTTTATAGGATACAAAATACTTTTTTTTGAGCTAGGTGTTTTGATAATCCTGATGTAATCCTATGTTCTGAGAAAAACAAACATATGGATTTATAATGGATATGAAAATTGTAAAATTATCTACGGAGCATGCTACGCGAATGGTCCTAAAATGTCGTTGAATTATTAAAAAATCTGACACATAAATTAATCAGCTTTCACATTTCTCATTTAAAAACTATTAAAAAACAAAAAAACATCCTTGTTCAATAGCCTACGATCTAGTTTCTAGTATCCAAAAATATTGTCATTTTCGCATATAAGTTTTTCAATATCTTTCTTCTTAGTCCGAATAAGTATCTGTACACTATCATAAACAAACACGAAAACACTCGTATCTCCCACCCCATATTGTCTTGAAGGGCTCCGACGATCAATTATAAAGGTTTTCATATGCAAATACCGCGGGAGCAATTTTAATTAGGCATTTTGATTGCGTTGTATATATTGATTAGCTTCGTTTGGGAAGGTGCGTTTTATTATTCACGACGTTTGGAAGTTTATGATGGGGTGGCGTAATGTGTTGTTTTGTTTGCTTGGTTTTGTGGGAATCGAGACGAATTCTACGGAATGTTTATACTCTTTTTGAGGGAATTTGTTATTGATAGGAGTGCATGTTGTGAGGTAGAATTTGTTTGAATAGAGAAGGAGACGTATTGAAAGGAATAGTGAGCTGATTAAATTTTTAGTTGCCGCAACGTAGGTGGTCATTTGATATGAACGTTTTATTAAACGAATTCATGTGTGGTTTATTATGTTCAAATTAAATAACAATCTAGCACAGAATAAGTGAAGTTTCGAATAACATTTGTAAATATTCTAAGCCTATAATCATATCACATACTTTTCTTAAATAAATAAAAACATATTGACTGACTGAATAGAGAAGTAACATAAGAATACCTTTGTATTGAGACACCTAAAATAATACGCCATGAATTATGATCGTTCCTGCTAACCTTGTTAAAACTTTTTACGTGTAATCAGTCTTATGCTTTGTAATTCTCTTGTAAACAATACGCTTCACCTCTGTTACAGAACTAAAGATTAACCCACCTGTTCCTTTGCCTTCCTATACCATAAAAAATGGATGCGTCACATTCGCCAAGTTCCTCAGCATCATCACATCCAATTTGCGGCATGCAAAATTACCACAGCACAGACAAAGTAAACTTATTAAAGCTCCCAATACCGATGAATGGTTAACTACAACCCTTGCGGTAACTTGGGCGGAACGAATCGCTGAATTTTTGATCCTTACTGCGGGTAGGGTTACCATGTACCAAGTATACTAATTCCTAGAGATGATATAGGAATTTACGAACTTTCAAAAGTTGATATGCTGGTATAATAGTGGAAATTGCTGAAAGCAACACTTAGGAAATGGGTGTATGAAATTTGTTTGGTAAAGACATTGCTAAAAGAAACACGTTGCAAATGTACTCATGATTTTTTTGGTACATATATCTTCTTAGATTTCGAAGTTGATAAGAATAATGCCTTAATTTATATCTTTAGTTTTAATCGATCTGGATACTGTTATTAAAATTATTCTTGGTCACAAACGTAATAAAGTATCCTAAATGAATATAGGTAAAAGTGTGTATGATTTTATTTTTCTGATCTAGTCGTTCGTCTTGACCGATCTCGATGAAATTTCTTACCTGGATAAACAGATACCTAGTTTTTACTCTTTAACACAACACTTGTTTAAAATAGGATATTTAAGTTTCAGAAAGTTTGCAAAACTTTTTATCCCCTGCCATGCTGATATATCGGGAAAGTTTCGAATACCTGGCAACCCTATCCGGGATAGGGTGTTGGCGACATTATTAACACTTAATATTTAGGAGCCGCGAGGGGAGTGGTGTTTGCTGAGCGATTTCCTTTGTTTGATACTGACTTATCCAAATTCTATTATACTTTCTGTTTCATATCTGCTCAATGTATTGAAGGATTTCTATCTATTGGTTGTATTTGAGATATCAATTAATAATCGTCTCTATAATATATAGAGATAAGTTCGATTATCATTTTTTGATACTGACTTATCCAAATTATAATATTATACTTTCTGTATATCTGCTTAATGTATTGAGGGCTTCTATCTATCAGTTTTATTGGTGTTTAAATATAAATTATATGGTAAAGTTTATCTAGTCCATTGAAGATACGTGATAATGTTTAGTACTAACCCTAATCTGTTTATTAATACGCAGTGGGTCGTATCCACGTAGTTATTATAAAGTGTTTCCTATACATATCCTGATGGTGCAGTTCTCGGATTATAATGTTGATATGTTCTATTCTGTTTCATCATGATATTTAAAAAAAAACTCAAACATTTATTTATTCAATTAGACTTCTTCTAGAAGTGCTTTTGAAACGTCATTACATAGGTATTTTTAACATTTACCACCGGTTACCATTAATATAGTGTAACGTGGGTAAGTAAGAGGGGATTTTGTCCATCAGCCGTTTTTTTGATATCTTACCTACTTAATCTGTAATTTTATCGCCAGCTCGCTTACCTGTAACAAAGAGATATATTTTAAACTAGCTTTTGCCCGCGACTTCGTCCGCGTGGAATAGTGACTTCCGGCAGAAAAGTATAGATAGCTGTGCCCGCGACTACGTCAGCGTGTAACTCCTTGTGTATTATTAATTTAAAATGTATTGGTAATTTTATTTACATCAGGTTCACATGAGGCTTAAGGACCTATAGAATCAAAATACTTTAGCGCAAAGCTTCCGGGTAAACTATATTGAAAGTTGACCCGTCCGGCACGTGAACATAAAGATTTCTAGAACTGCTAACACGGGAAAGAGCAACGTATAACTGACCATGCGAGAAACAACTGACACCGAGATCTACTCCGGCAACATGAAAAGTCTGCCCTTGAGCCTTATTTATTGTCATTGCATAACACACCGATACTGGGAATTGCGTCCTTTTAAATTGGAATGGAAAATTATTTGGTATTAAGGGTATTCTGGGGATAAAGACGGTTTCTCCTGCACCGCAACCTGTTAAAATTTGAGCCTCGATTATATTTTGTTGCAACTGGGTTACTTTTAGTCGAGTTCCATTGCAAAGTTGTGGTGGTCTTAAATTTCGGAGTAGAATAATCGGAATGCCAATTTTTAAACAAATTTCGTGAGAAGGAAGTCCGGGCATATTTAAAGAATTTAAAAATTCTATCGGGTAATTAGTTGCTTCTTGTTCATCGACCATTCTATTTATTGATCTATAAACTTTGCTTTCCCCCTGTATATTCGACAGTATTTTGTTATTAATCTCAGATGCCTGGTCATTGCGAGGAGTTAAAATAGATCTTTCGCATAGCCAGGAATTGTCCCTATTTAATATATTTGTTACGTCACCGTAAACCGACGATATAAGATGTGGTTGAGATTGCACTATACAACATAATTCAGGCGTCAGAATAAGTTTTCCTTGGTGTAGTTGTGGATAGGTACCTTCACCAATCTTTAATAATGAATCAGAAAATTGACTATCATCCGGGTTATCTCCAGTTCTCACTCGCATGTTTATAGTCAAATGCACCGATTGTATATCACGCCACAAATAAGAGCTTTTCAGGCAAGCCCTAACCTCATCAGCTCGGGTTCCCCGTGGTATTACCGGTAAGGTTTGTCGGAAATCACCACAAAATAAAACCGTGATACCGCCCATTGGTCGATCATTTTGTCTTATATCCCTTAAAGTTCTATCTACCGCTTCTACTGCTTTTCGATGGGCCATCGTACATTCATCCCATATGATTAAATTACACTCGCGTAATACCTTTCATTACATCGTCTCAAACTTTTTGGTCTGTGTAGCGCATGTCGCGTGACTATTTTTATTTTGTTATTACTATTTATATTTAGTTAAATGTCTACATATAGTGTGAAAAAAGTTTCACTTTTACCGTGGTTTCATAAAACCACACAACATTGTTTTTTTTTTAAACTAACTTTTATATCTGCAACCTTAATGTAAGATCATTTATCTTCTGATCAAAAACTAACAGAGCTCAAAGCTTGGGGGAGGCTTTTACCCGTACGGGGTCCATATAGAAACCTAAAGAGTACTTAACTTTACTAAATTATATAAACTAGATTAGTACCTAAATTGTTCTACAATGTACTCAAACTGATATTGTAACTAAAATTGTATATTTTTTATGGAACAAATAAAGCTTTATTTATTTATTTATTTATTTATTTATTTTTAATACCTTTGCTTTGTCGCTATTTCTTGAAATACTACAGGTTGGACTTTCCGTGCGATCTAAATCAATTGGTATTTTGAACATAGTGTGAGCCGTTTTACCTCCTGGTAGCAATGTTGCAGCTATCCCAGATGAAGCTACGGCAAGAGCTATTTTACGCTGATTTCGAACATAAGCCAATATTAATTTAGTCAAAAAGGTTTTCCCAGTTCCTCCAGGTGCATCTAAAAACCATATTGTTCCCAAATTATTTTGAACACTTCCGCACACACGGTCATAAACTGAACGTTGTTCTGCAGTCATCATTGGGACACCGTTTTCTAATGTTGTCAGCAGTTCCATTAAGTTGTAACCAATCTCTGCGGAATATTCCCTATTAGTTACCTCTCCGACTGAGGTTGGTGTTGGCAAACCATATTCACATAGTGATTTACCGCCAACTGCTGTTAACTCATCCTGAAGAGCTAATAAGCACTGATTTATGGCAAGATCACGGAAATTATCATTAGTTGTGCCTTCATCATTGTTAGATATATTTCTAAGAAAGTCTTCTGAAAATTTGTCTTTATATTTTTCCCATAATTGTACAGCATCTGACAAATTACAAAATGTAAGTAATGTTACAAATAAATGACGTAACCGTCTTGGATTATCACTAACACAGGATTCTGCTAAAGCGTCATCCCAATGCTGATCATTTTCAAGCAAATGACGCGCTTGGCAAGCTGCATGATAACTGGGATAAACAACATTGTCTACTTTTCTCAAATCTATAAATGAGGTTGGTCCTCGCACAGTATGTAATAATAATCGCAAATAGAAACACTCAGCGTTGTTAGGATGAACGGTGTATACTCTACCAAGAACATGTTCTTTGAAAATACCTGACTCGCCATCTACAGGCCTGCCACGGCGTCTACGATTAAAGACACCTCGTTGCTTATCGTAGGTATAATACGATGGAACTTCTTCATATAAAAGAGATTTTGCAAAATCATCAGTTTGGCAAAGTCGAAAGAATGCTAATAAAGTTGTTTGTCTAGGGTTCTCTAACCGTTCTGTGACATTTTCGGTGTTGAAATATATACGTTGACCGCCTTCAAGATGAACATCCAGATGGGTCACAGGTGGATATCTTTCATGAATGTTGAAACTTAAGATCCGCCACACAGCTTCTGAAGAACTTATATATCTGCCTGACTGAAATCTTGTAACTTCATCATTTTCATTTCTCAAAGCAAATGTAGCTTGGTCACTGCCCTTATTAATGTACTTACAAATATATTTTATTGACTCTACACTATTACACATTTCAACATTTATGTGAGCTTGAAATGCTCTGGACAACACAGGAGAATACGGAACGACCCACCTATTGTCTAAAATAACCTGTTGTCCAGACACTCGCTTTTCAACAGTGAAACCACCAGTATCTCTTGAACGGCGACGATATTTCGGGTATCCATCATGTCCTGTTACAGTTTCTTCCACTAAGGCTTTTGGATATCTTTTAGTGCAACGACCGTCTTGCATGCAAGAAGAATTCACGTTAAATGCACCACATGGACCATGTATCATATGAGTTTTAACAATGTCGTATAACTCGGAATCTGCAATCGGACTTGGAATTTCGGCACTGATTAAACTGTCTACATCATTAGGTCGAACCTTATCTTTTAACCAAAGCAGGATATGTGCGTGGGGTAAGCCGCGTTTTTGCCATTCAACACTATACATATAACACAATACTTCTCCAAAAATGTTATCTTTGGTAAATAGATCTATCATTGATTTTAATTTTAAATGAAAAACTCTTGCGATGATATCATGGCGGTCATGCGGTGCTTGACCCTCAAGAAGCTCCCGAGTGATTTCATCCCACTTAGGATTGGTAGTTACAGTAATAAATAAGTCGGGACGTCCATATTTTCTTACGTAACAAAAAGCATCTTGAGTACGTTCGTGCATGTAGCGTGGACCACCAGTAAAAGAAGAGGGCAAAATAACTAAACGGCCCATATTCACCGTATCATTATCTTGCTGCATGGCGTCGCGAAGGTGCACGTATTCTTCAGCGCGCAGCTGCCTTTGATTAGATCGTATATAAACTAATCTTTCGGTTTCAATTTTTGCGTACATGTCTACAATAAACTGATTGAATAAGCCACGAAAACGTTGCAAGTATACAAACCTATTCCGTCTTACTTGCAATTGGTAACAGTAAAATTGAAGGCATGAAATCTTTTTATTATAAATAGGTGCGCCTGTATGCGGATCAGTTTGGTATAAAGCAAAATTATAACCATCTTCCCCTCGACAATATATCAAAGGATATTGCAAACCGTCGTAAGCCCTGTGGGTTTCGTAAATACGTTGTAAACGATTGTCTCTGGAACGGATAACGATATCACGCCTATCACATTCCTGGTCGACCAATACCACAGCAACTTCATTCGTGGATGGAGCATTATAACGCCCAGGGTGTTCCTGCGTTGGACGCCTATCGGCATTTATAACAATTTTATAATTGTTATCATCATCTCGAGGAAGAGCTTCTAATGCCTATTTAAAACTGCATACATACGAATTAATCTGATGCAACATGTTCTGAAGTTGTGAAATGAGTTCAGCATTTAAATTTGGGAAATATTGATTTCTTATATTCGACTGTTCGTTGTAGTCGGATACAAAATATATTTGAAGAAACTTAGGTTGGTCTTCAGGCAAAAGAGATCCTATCAAATGGTAAACCTGACCTTGTATTTTAAAAGTAGGCATGAAAGGACCTTCGGAGATTTGTTGAGCACCAAAGGATGTCATCTGAAACGCACTATTATAAGTGCGAATGTTGTCGAAAAACTGTTTAGATTGCACATGTTCCCCTAAAAGTAATGATTTCAAAGGTTCCGGTGGGTCTTCGAATGAAGGCAAATTTATTTTACCTCCAGAACAACAGAATCCAGCCGACTCCTTACTCCACTTTAAAGCATTACAAAAAGAACATACCACGTTCATATCGCCTATTACAGAAGATGATCTGTAATCAATTGTGAAATTATAAGCAAACCCACTTTTATATTTGTCTGACCACGCCACCGTATTTCTAGATTGATCTTCTATGTGTACATCTAAGTTATTAAGACTATGACGAAATCTGTCTGCAGTAAGACGGGCCTCTCGCTGTTCGTCCGTTTCAAGAGACCGAATATTTTCGATTCTTAATCTTTCATTAGACAAACTTATTAATCGTTCTTGTGTCAAAGAATTGTAATGTTCGCGTACCGACTCTAGTCGTTGTTCATGCTCATGTTCATCTTCGAGTGATCGAACAATATTATGGTGCACCCTATCATTTGTCAAACGGTCTTCATATTGAGTAAAAGTTTCAGATTCTCGAGATAAAATATGACGTTCGCGGTCAGCTGTGAGACGCAATTCCCTCTCAGTGAAGGTTTCTGACTCGCGAGACAATATATGACGTTCGCGGTCAGCTGTGAGACGTAATTCCCTCTCAGTGAAGGTTTCTGACTCGCGAGACAATATATGACGTTCACGGTCAGCTGTAAGACGTAATTCCCTCTCAGTGAAGGTTTCTGACTCGCGAGACAATATATGACGTTCGCGGTCAGCTGTAAGACGTAATTCCCTCTCAGTGAAGGTTTCTGACTCGCGAGATAATGTATGCCGTTCGCGGTCAGCTGTGAGACGTAATTCCCTTTCAGTAAATGTTTCGGACTCGCGAGATAATGTATGTCGTTCGCGGTCAGCTGTGAGACGCAATTCTCGTTGTGAAGCAGTTTCAGCTGCTCGGGATAACACATGTTGTTCTTGGTCAATGGTAAGCCTTAGCTCTCGTTGAGAAAAGCTTTGAGACGCCCGTGATGTAGCTCGTCTCGCTCTGTCAGCTGCTAATCGCATCTCTCTCTCTGAAGAGCTTTCATTGGCTCGAGAAGTTGAGGCACTAACTCTCATAGAGTTTAACCGATATGCTCTTTCCTCTGCCGATTCTTGAGAACGCGCATTTCTCATCCTCTTAGCATCTCTAGAATTTCGAGATAAAGATGGTCTTTTTTTAGGTGGCATTGTGTATTTTTAATCAACAGTAACTGAAGCTACCTTGCACTTATGAAATCTATTAATATTATATAATATAAACACTACTAAAATAACTAAAATGCGTACCTACTACTACTTATAAAGAAATAAAATGTAAACTAATAATATGCTTAAACACTACCGAAACCTATAGAATAACAACAAAAGAAATCTATAAATGAACTATAATAATTATAGTTAAACACTACTATAATAAATATATGATAATTACGAAAATAAACTATTAATACCTACCAAAATAACAAAGATACGTACCTACTGCTACTTCACTTATAAAGAAATAAAATGTAAACTAATAATATGCTTAAACACCACCAAAACCTATAGAAAAACAAATAATTACGAAAATAAACTATTGATATAATTCAACACTACCAAAATAACTAAAATACGTACCAATTGATACTTCACTTATAAAGAAATAAAATGTAAACTATTAATATGCTTAAACACTACCAAAACCTATAGAAAAACAAATAATTACGAAAATAAACTATTAATATAATTAAACACTACCAAAATAACTAAAATACGTACCTACTGCTACTTCACTTATAAAGAAATAAAATGTAAACTAATAATATGCTTAAACACTACCAAAACCTATAGAAAAACAAATAATTACGAAAAAAAACTATTAATATAATTAAACACTTCCAAAATAACTAAAATGCGTACCTACTGGTACTTCACTTATAAAGAAATAAAATGTAAACTAATAATATGCTTTAACACTACTAAAACCAACAACAACAACAAAAGAAATCTGTCAATAAGGTCGAACACTCTGAACGTCTATTCGCATCAACAGCCAAATATTGTATGAACCTCGCACGCGGACCCGCCGCCTTTTTATAGCTCCCACCGCGAAGCGCGTCGAACGCGGCAACTGATACACAAAAATAATCCTTATGGCATGATTCTGTATTCACGCGCGATGACTTATAGCGTATTTCATGTTCAGTAGCACCTCGTTAAGTCGAACCTCGATAAGTCAAATACCTCCAAATCTAGAAAAAATGTTTTGTTCCTTTCCCCTCAAACACCAAAACCTCCATTACTTGAAATCTTGACCCTCTATTAGTTGAAATAATCACCGAGTCCCTCCAAGCCATTTTGGTACATATTTTCACTCTTTAACCGTTCGAAGAAGTTTAGTTGATCTGCTCTTAAACATGCAATAACCTATCTTATTTTGCGTCCCTCTACTTTTATCTCCAATTCTTAATTTATTTTATTTTAATTGCCATGGCTAAGTGCACGTTTATATTTATTTTTTCTTATTCGCATTTGTTGCACGTATAAAAATGTATGTATCCAAACTGTGGATAATGTTGTTGGTTGGACAGTTATACCTGTATTTAGATTAAGTTTTATTGTACAATTAACCACTGTTCTGCTGTTTATTATCCCTAATAAAGAAAATAAAATAAAATAAAATAACTCGAAAAATTAACTTTCACCTTTGTATCTCGACCATAGCAACGTTTTATTTTACAACCTTTATCTACAACTTGATCATTTGGAATTTATTATCTCTATTGTTCGAACAAAAATAAGTTGCCGACTTTAAGAACTTGAACTTTTTTGTGTACTTTTTATGTAAAACAATCGATGTACAGCTGCTAATGAGCCTTAATAAAATAAAATAAAATAAACTTGCCGACAATGTAAGTACACTATTGTTTCTTAGAAAACATTTTAGGACTATACCATAATAAATTTATGACTCACGTAAACACGTGTTTGCATTATCTGATGACGAAATTATTTTTATTTTAATTGCCATGGCTAAGTGCACGTTCTGATGAGTCTTTTTCCCAGACAGATGAAAAGAACTCTGCGAACATATTACTTATTTTCAATATCTGTATGTGCTGAACGATTACCCAGAGTAAGCGTGGGAACGGACGAAGCGCGTTTTTTGTCTTTAATGTAAGACCAAAAAAGTTTTGTAGATTGGGGTAGCAACGCAACTTATATCGGTCAGTTTCCTAGCGGTCCGCCCCGGCTTCGCCCGTGGTACATATTTACGTTTTCTCTACATAAAAACCATCCTCGTACTTCAAGGAATATAATAGAAAAGAATTATCGAAATCGGTTCAGCCGTTCACACGTGATGCCATGACAACGCGAAACGGGTGCAGACCCGCCGCCTTTTTATAGCTCCCGCCGCGAAGCGCGTCGAACGCGGCAACTGATACACAAAAATAATCCTTATGGCTGCATGATTCTGTATTCACGCGCGATGACTTATAGCGTATTTCATGTATAACTTTGGTGTTTCTACACCGATTTACATGATTCTTTTACTATAACCTGCCCAGGAGTATGAAGAATAATTGTGCCAAATTTGGTTAAAATCCGTCGTGTAGTTTTTGTTTCTATAACGAATATACAGACAGACAGACAGACAGACAGACAGACAGACAGACAAAAATTTTACTGATTGCATTTTTGGCATCAGTAGCGATCCCTTATCACCCCTTCATAGTTTTTTTTTAAATATATTTCATGTACAGAATTGGCCTCTCTACAGATTTATTATAAGTATAGATAAAAATCATTTATTTACACGTATATATAAAATCCATACTAATATTATAAATGCGAAAGTAACTCTTTTTTTTTTTTATGGTATAGGACAGCAAACAAGCAGACGCGTCGCCTGGTGTTAAGCGATACACGCCGCCCATAAGCATCCACTCCACTGGGAAGTGGATGTGTTGCTGTCCTCAAAGGGATTTTGAAGGAGTTAGAAGGTAGAAGGGGCGAGGATGGGGGGGATTGAGGATAGGGAAGGAGAGGATGGGTAGGGGATGGGAAGGGATGTGGGCCTCCGGACCCCTCACTCACCGTACGGAACGCGACAGTAAACTGTCACTATGGCGCCGATCAGAGGCGGCTCGCCCTAAGGAGCGCTGGTGCAGTGAACTCCCATAAATAATTATAATAAAATCATACTCCTAAATTTCATTATTAATATTAATTATTACTATTTAAAATCAATCGTAATCGTAAAAAAACTACTGGCAATACCAATGAATATATTCATCATTCCATCATCCCATACACCTGTAGGTTAATACTGTATCTGTATTACATATAACGCGCGTAGCGGAGCGCTCACGATTGCGCTCCAATGAAAAAATATTTAGTACATTTCCTAATACGAAAACCAATAGGAGTGAAAGAGAAAGTTTGCCAGTGAGTCCTGCGCGTGAAACAGAAGATTTTCTATGAAAACATAGCAAAATTCGGAGCGCCGTTCCCGCAAACGTTGCCGGTTCGTTTTTACCGCGCGCCCGGGCACACAGGACAGCGATTGCGCTGCGCGCTAAACACTCGAGTCAACTTGACTGCACGCGTGCGAATACAAATTCGGGAATTTTCTAATATAATTCATATGATACGTGTTGACTGTTGAAATAGCCTGTAGTTATCAGTACCTATTACTTTTGAGTGTTAAAATGGACAATTATAATGTGGCGTTCATTAAAAAGTGTGTTAAAACGTTACAAATTCGGCTTGAATTGAAAGCTAAGGGACCGCCACGGCCTGAACTTGAACTTACGCAAAAATGTACGACCAAAACGGAAAAATATACGCGTGTGTTTAAATCCGAACAATATGTGAAAACTGAAAACACCGTGGTTGTGTGGTTGTGATGAAAGCAACAAACTATTTTGTTTTCCGTGTCTTTTATTTGAAGCGGGCGCGGCCGGCGGAGGTGAGAGTGCTTGGACTGAAACGGGCGTTGACGACTTCGCTCATCTTTCAATCAAGATGAAAAAACATTCACAATCTCGGTACCATTTAATTTATAGCTTTATTTTCAGTGCTTTATTTCAAGTGATCACCCATAAAATTTTGTCACGAGCCGCCTCTGGCGCCGATATTCTGTGAGGGTGTGGTACCTTCCCCGGTGCAAGCGTGGCCCAATTCGTGTCTGTCTGTCTGTCTGTTACTCAATCACGCCTAAACTACTGGACCAATTTTCATGAAATTTGGTATGGAGATATTTTGATACCCGAGAAAGGACATAGGCTACCTTTTATTGCGAAATAGTGGTCCGCCACGGGCGAAGCCGGGGCGGACCACTAGTATTTTATAAAACTTAGATTATATTCCGACGAAGTACCTATTTTGTTTCGTTCAAACTCACGCTACTCTTCTCTCAACGCTTCTTTGCAGAATCTAACCAAAAATGATTACGTATAAAACATATTTACCTGACAACGTACATACATAACATATACATATATCGACAAAACGCATCCCACTCTAAGGCTCATCCACACACGCCGTTCTAACATCAAAGTGTCACAAAACGCGGGCAATTAGTATTTTAATTGGGAATTCGCGTTGTTACTTAGCTGATACTGCTCAATATATCGTATAATATTGTCCCCCTGCGCTCCTCGAGTGCCTTTTTGATGTGGTTTAGGCGATTTTCACACTCGGCTGTCGTAATTCTGTGTTAGTTTTGAAGTGTTCGCGTACTTATATATGTACATAGTTCTAAGTGTAGTTTTCTTTATGTAGTACGTGGGAAGCGATAGCTAAATTTTAAGAATAACATTTTTGATATCAAATCCAAATCTCAACAAATATATATATATACTTAAGCTAACATTGATACATTTCGTTGTATTTTAGTATAAGAACTACTAATATAGTTTTTGATTTATATTTTTTTAAGGATTGAAAGGAATTTGAATTTTGAATTTTATTTACTAAAATTGTTAACGCTAATAGGTTCTCATAGGTTCAAGAACTAACCAATGAAAGCATTATTTTCAGTCAATTAATCCACGGTTTATAACATAGATTCTCATTACTTATTAATTACATTTATCATCAGCATGTACAGGAACAAAATGACAGTCCCCCCACTCGATACAACGTGTACAAAAGGGGGCTACCACTTGTCGTCTAATGAGGCACCTGAACCCCCCTCCCCCCACCGCAACACTTACCGACGGTTTACGATCGCGATCTGCGTTAAACACGCATTAAAAATGTGCTAACAGCGGTGATGCCGCGCCACAGAGGAGGGTTACGAAGTATAGTAATAACTAATAATATATAATGACATAGATCTTTGTGCGGTATCAATAATTAAAAGATACTTGTGATATTAATTAATCCTACTCTATTTATACCTCACCTTGTCCTTTCCTATCATCTGCAATTTTATATGCAAAAAACGTCATAAGATCGTCGTCGTCGTTCGACGTGGAAGAAAATACTCATTACACTATTCCTGTGAATTTGTGAAACAAGTATACAACAATAGTTTATAGTGTACAACCAAAAAAAATTTTTACGTTTATTTTAAACATAACTACTACAAATCTTCTCCCCAGTATGTAGGTATACTATTGCAAACTATTCCTGTCAAATAAAAAGTAAGGTAATAATATACTTCCCCTACTGAAATTTCTGCGCTATGGCACCACGATTGGAACGTATAGCTACCACTTGAAGCGCGCGGCGTAATTGGTATCTTTGATTACATTTTTAAAAGTCGCATTTAAAAAGTTTTTAATTGGTACATTTCATTGTGGCCTCCGCTTTGAATCTTTGAGAGTACTAGTAACATTTGCCTTTTCGAATATAGGTGAGGTTGGAGTTAAGAAAAATCGTATATGTATTTATGTACCTACGTTTAATGAATATTGTTTGAAGACATCGTTATGTTAATGAACTATTACAAAATACGTCTGGAATTTTATTAGTATTTTTTACGTACTCAGCGTATGCAAAATTATAACCTCCTTTGAGCTTAGTATACCAACAGTTGGACACATGTAATTAAATATAAAAAATTGTATGTATTAGTGGGAGCTTTGGAATTTTGTAAGGTTGGATGGGTGTTAGTTATGCTTTGGCAAAAATGGCACATTATATCACGATGCTTTATGAGATTATAGATTATGGTGTCAATTACCGCCCGAGCAAAGGCATGATTAGAAATTTTAAAATTGAAAGGCTAGCCTAAAATGAGATACGGTTGCCCAACAAGTATGCGGCTTATAAACAACATTTAATATTTTAAAATACAATATTCTTGGCTTCCTATCTTTTCTTTTGATACTTATTTATATGAAGCCAACTTCCTTTTCGCGATAGATGTGTAAGTATTAAAATACTTCGCTATACATCATTCACACATAGGTATACGTATATATTATTTGATTAGTACAAACTCTGCTCATAAGGAGTACCACAAAATACTCTCCCGAGATGAGGCCATTGCCTCAAATGAATATTACTCGTATATGGAAATTGGGATGTCTTCGGAAGTGTCTATCTTCGCGGATTTTGGTACTTGCAATGTATTATTATATTATACTTGTGGTCCGCCCCGGCTTCGCCCGTGGTACATATTTCGCAATAAAAGGTAGCCTATGTCCTTTCTCGGGTATCGAAATATCTCCACACCAAATTTCATGAAAATTGGTTTAGTAGTTTAGGCGTGATTGAGTAACAGACAGACAGAGTTACTTTCGCATATATAATACTAGTTTTCCGCCCGCGGCTTCGCCCGCGCAGTCAAAGAAAAACCCGCATAGTTCCCGTTCCCGTAGGATTTTCGGGATTGCGTCATATTTCCGGGATAAAAAGTAGCCTATGTCCTTTCTCGGATATCAAAATATCTCCATACCAAATTTCATGAAAATTGGTTCAGTAGTTTAGGCGTGATTAAGTAACAGACAGACAGACAGACAGAGTTACTTTCGCATTTATAATATTAGTAGGGATTATAGTATGGATATGTATTTGTATTCTTCCCGTATATAAGGCAAAGGCTAAATGCTGTCACAAATGGTTGACGCAGTGGCAAGGAAACCAAATATAAGCTTATTCTCTAACATCGTATGGATATTTATCGATTTCAGATTTTCCATACATCAAACCTATTCACGTTCAGGATATTACCATAGACAGACAAACAAACACACGTGATAAACTTACACCCTTCGTTTTGTCGGCGGGTTGAAAAACACTGATGAAATCTGAAAATAGCATGATTTTTTCCCACTGTTATTCCAACTAATGAGGTGGGTTTTGAAAAGAGCCAAAACATTGTAACGTATATAATATAAATAATTTTAATTTTTAATGATAGACTCGAGGTTTGCGTTAAATTAATGGTTATTATGTCTATTTTATTTAATTTGTTTTGAAATAGTATATTTATGCGCTCTTGATATTTTGAATATCATGCTGGTACTTTTTTGAATGGATATGAATATGATCGTTATTTTAAACAGAATAACACCATAATGTATTTTTGCATGGTGCAGTGGTAAATGTTTAGTATTTGAGAGGTTTTTTGCTTCGAATTGCACTAGCAACAGTTTAGAATAACTATTCAAATAAAATAAAAGAAATCACCGTAATAACGGATAAAGAAAGATGGTTTTCAATATATTTTAAAATAATTATTCTATTCCGGTTGTCTAGACTCTAGAGTCTAGATATTGAAAAGGCAGTTTTCATATCCATAACACATATCTATATATTATACTTTGCTTTATAGGAATTTATTGTCAATAATTCGACCTAAAAATAATCAGTAGTCGCGCCATATTTTTCCGTCTAGAAGCGTGAATGGCCCACCATACGTCACAACAGTCTAATCAACCGCCGCGTCACGATAACATTTTTAGCAATTAATTCCAAACGCAAACAATAACAATTACGATGCCGAATCACGCACCCGTCATTACGCAGTTTTATCTCACACCCTCAACCCTTCAGCGTCTAATCGTGAATTATATGCGGCAATAAAATTTCTTTAATCAAAGAAAATAACCATTAAGGCGGGCTATGCGTCGACGATTTCGCTGCGACTTTTGTTATGTGCTACGATTATTTTGTCGTCCGCGTCGTGATATTTAAATTATATACCTAACCTAATATCATCTGAATTCTGAAATACTCGAATAGTATTTCGTTTTGCATTGTGGAACACAATTAAGAAAAGGTGAAACGTGTTTAGGTATGTAGACGTTGTATTTTTTATTTTACTCTCTTTTCCATTAATAAAAACGAATGCTAAAAACTAATCAATTTCAAACTTCTATATATTTACGTTTGCTGTATGAAATCTATGAGTTGCTCCATTTCGACGTGAATGACAAAACTTAATTTACTTGATAATACAATGACAAATTATCAATCATTGCATAAACAATACACTACACACACAAGACCGATGGAATTCAAATATCTAACCACTACAAGAACATCCATTCGAATCGCACGCGCACCACCAGCCTACACCACCTTAAGCAGTTACCACGTATATTTACATACATGTCATTACGCACCCCCGTAATTAAGGGCATAACGGATTCTTAGAGTCTTATTACGCGTAACGGTATCCTTTTGGAAAATTGTAACAACAGTGTCGTTATCCCCCCTCCCCCGTCTCCGTACGGCAAATCACCATTGCTAAAGCTAAGAGCACACACGAAACTTAAAGGCGAAATATTCTCTAATGAATCAGACAATATTTTAAGGCGAGTGGGGGCAATAAAGGCCCCCCCGCTAATGTGTACCGGTACTTTGTCTCTTTGGGAAGGGGTTGTGTATCGATGCGGTCACGGGAGACGCGCTGAATGGACTCGGAGTTATGAAATTGAATGTTGGATAATCCGTAATGATGTGTAAAGAGAGTCTGTTTGTTATGGTTTCATGGTTGGCGTTAGAAAAATAGTTGAACAAACAAGAAACCACCTGCAAAACTTTTCAGAAAAAGGTTCAAATCATGGTGTCTAATAATATAAGAATTTGTTATGTGATGCCATAACGTTTAATCTTCATAGTAGATCTCTATGTGACTGCCAGTATATGCTACTAGAAAATTATAAATAACTAGTGGTCCGCCCCGGCTTCGCCCGTGGTACCTACATGTTTAAACTATCCTATCTCTCAAGTTGGATCGAACTGCACATGGTGTGCGAATTTTATTATAATCGGTTAAGTGGTTTAGGAGTCCATTGAGGACAAACATTGTGACACGAGATTTATATATATATGTATATATTATTACTAGTGGTCCGCCCCGGCTTCGCCCGTGGTACCTACGTGTTTAAACTATCCTATCTCTCAAGTTGGATCGAACTGCACATGGTGTGCGAATTTTATTATAATCGGTTAAGTGATTTAGGAGTCCATTGAGGACAAACATTGTGACACGAGATTTATATATATTAAGATAAATAATAATGAATTAATCGTATACTAGAACATGAAGAATAATTTCGTATTCGTCATTGTATTACAAGTTTATAATAACACCAAATTTTAAAATACACTTTGACTTAACTACCAAACAAGTCCTCAAATATCATCTCTCGAATGTTGTACTAAATGAAATCGCAAAAACATTAAAGCGCCGCCCCTGCCATTAAAATCGGTGGTATTTAGAATTTTAATGAATATAATATATATCTTATCGCGGCGGGTGCGAATAATGACGTCATAATGCACGAAGTGAGAGAATCCACGTCTAGGAGTAAACATATTTATAAATAGATTTTGATACAAAAAAGAGTGTGTGTGAAACTTCTTTGGCAAGGTTCAAAGATACCAAAATCGTCACCTTACTCTAGTTAACACGAACACGAACACGAACACGAACACGAACACGAACACGAACGACGTGATGGTATTGCCATGACGCGACCTTGAAATTCTACTTATTATAGTAGTTAGCATGAATTTTCATATTTTAACGAATTTATATTATTATTAAGTGATAATAAAATAAAAAAATTGTTTTGTGTAGAAGATTTGTAATGTAATAGTTTATTTTCTTAGCATAAGGATTAAAATGTACCACTGGAAGATACTTGTTCCCACGACACAGGGAATCCTAGTGTGGGAGCAAGGGTTTTCAATTTCTGTGCATCTTATATTTTGGAAATAAAGTTTATTGTTTATTGTTTACTCTCAACGCGTTTAAAAAAGCTTCAATAATGCTTACCGTGTTCAGTCCAAAGTTTGTGATAGTTATTGATAAGCTTATAAAATAACTACGTTTTAATTAGGTTCTAAATACACGGAAAAAGGACTGCAATATTTTCAGGGAATTTGCAACACATGCAAATCTTAGGTAATATACCTTAACATTAACAATATAATTTTTCATTGTGGTTCTGACTTTGTATCTATCTTTTGTCAGATGCAGAATATATTAGACTATCAAAACATAAAAGCAATACATACAACACGCAATAGCATAATATTTGCAATTCTTTGTATCATGAGAACAATATCCAACCCACCATTTCTTCTAAACAGTCCTGCTTGCCTGGAAGAGATCACTACTAAGTGATAAGGCCGCCGCAGACTGTTTATTGACTTTGTTTTGTATAGTACCTAAGTCCGTTTAGCTGTATTAAAGAGTTAATAAATAAATAAATAGTCCTGTCATTTTAGTCCATCAATCCCTAGAATCTCAGACACAATAGAAATCTATTGTTGTCGTGCCCCGATCGGGGCGCTCGGTGGTCAATGGGTTAGAGGACTATATTTTTTTCAAAAATTCACATAAATTGTAAAACCACCCACTAGGAAAACCTGTGCGGGCGATAATATAGCGATTTTACGAAATTTGCACCAAATTTGGCCTAAAATGACTTGACGAATGACGAACACTGAAAACTCGCGTCATTTAAAACAGTAGATTAGCGTCTAATTGACTCCACTAATCACCTATCTATGACCGCGCCCACACGTCAAAAGCACCCCGTATTATTGCTAATTGACGTTGTAATTTACGCCTAATGAAATTGCTATCGGTACCGCGTTAATACGTCATCATGCTCAGCTATTTATTTTATTTTTGTTTGAAGTTTGTACATTGATTTTTTTGTCGTCTGTACGCATGTAATCGTTGATTATAAATGTTATGAACGGATTGCTAATTGAGGAGTTATTTAAGCTCAATGAATTTGCTATCGGTACCATGTAATACGTCATCATGGTCAGCAGTTGATTTTGTTTGAAGTTGATTGATAGATTTTTTTGTTATCTGTACATTTTAGTTTACAGTATATAGGTATAGCTAATTATGTAAATAACGACTATAAGATTTATCTCCATACAAACTGTTAATTCAGCTAAAACTACTCCTTTTTTATAGGTTGATGATCCACGACAGTTTTTCTTTGACGTGTTTCCTAATATTCGCTGGTATATATTTTGTGCGAAGTACCTATAAATATTAGAGGCTCCATTAAATACTGTTTGCAATAAATAAACAAAACACATCATATATCTTTTTTATCATAGCAATTAGGCATCAAAAAACAATATGTAAATAGCGAATATTAATCAAACATGATACTTCGTCGTGGGAATCGTTAATGTTTCTGTATGGGCTAATGGTTGTACCAATTGATAGCAGTCATTAGTTGATAGTCTTGACTAGTGATCTACCCCAGATATACTTGTTTTAAATGAGTTATATTTAAGCAACGTTACATAGAAATAATAAGCAAATACCGAAAATACTTAAACATTTTCACATGAAGAAAAATCCCTTCAATCGTCTTTGTGAAATAAATATTGATTTAGGTATCACATTGTATTACAAAGTAAACAACGAGATTTAACAAATTAACATTATTACATAAATCTAGTGTCTCCAAAAAAGACAATACGGAAATATTCATTACTTAATATCAAGGAAAATGCGACACCGCCTGAACTATCTATATCCTCTTGTAACATTTCCATATTTTTAAACTGATAAAATCAAAAATTTCCTTCTATAGAGTCGAACCTTGAACCCCCCATTAAATTCGCTAAGGCATCAACCACGGCACAAGCTAGACAACTTAAGAGGCCGGCGGACGACAATTTTTCCATACAAACGTAATACCAAAATAATTTTCAGTTTTAGCATATTTCCACTTTATTGTGCTGTTATTTGGAATAAGACAGTATTTATCTAGGTTCTCATATTATTTTTATTGCAAAATACTTAAATACAACGAATTGTAAACGATTTGTATTTCTCACATTTTTAAAGTATAAATGATATGTTTTCTACTCATCCATTCTGTAATAAAAACGGCAATATTCTTAATGTAATGTAATTCGAAACATGGTTTACATTGTTAAGTTACACAATATGCAAAAAAAATTGGAAAAGCATTGAGTTTTCATTCATCGTTTTTGGTATTACGGCACACGTTCAAATTAATTACAAATTTTCATCGGTCGTCGTGCTGTCGCATCAAGCACAATATACAGATACATACAGTAAACTTCATAGTATAGAAAAAAGTTTGTATGTGTTGGTAATATTTTCGTTGTGTGAAAACCACGTCACCACTTTGTCAAGCACAAGCCTGTCAAACTATTTTCTTTTTCATCCTAAAACAAAAAGGTGGAGGTTCTATGCTCGTATAATAATAATTTTAATTTATTTTTGCATATTTTGTGTTTTTAAGTTTAATTTAATTTATCGTTTTAAATATAATTAAGTTGGTATACCTAAATACAAGTATTGTTAATTCTGGTTTAAAATAATTACTTTAATAATTATTTTAATTAAAATAATTTGCGCCTGTAATCACTACATATATTAGCAACATAATAAATTTTCTAGTGTATCAATTTTTTTTTCTACGAATTTATTTAGGTAGCTCAGTCGGCCGCGAAAATCCCAATATTTTAAATATTTTTTTAAAAATCGTGTTTTTAAAATAAAACTCTGGGTGTTCTACTCGTGTAAAGAGAAGCTCCAAAGGATGTCACTTTTTTGCGCCTAAAAGTAAAAACATATAGTGCATTGTGCGTGCGTATTTTTTGCCAATTGTATTGTAATATTTCTGACTAGCTTCCACCCGCGTCTCCATCCGCGCGGATGTTGGTCTTCGCGTGGATGGTTTATTTCTCCATTTTGAGTTACTCTGACAATGACATCTTATAAAAAAAAGAATCCACTGCGGGTAACGCAACGTGTGTTCGCGGTTCTACAGAACAACGTCTATGGATAAAACTGAAAAATTAAGATTATTTTTTTCCACGTGTTATTCCAGGATAAAAAGTATCTAAAAGTATATATTGTATGCCCATTGCCCAGGATAATAAAGTATAATTATTATGCCAAGTTTCATCGAAATCGAACTGTTAGTTTTCACGTGATGTCAGCATACAGACAGACAGACAGACGGACAGACAAAAATTTTTTTAATCACATATTTGGGTTTGGTATCGATCCAGTAACACACCCTGCTATTTACTTTTTCGATATTTTCAATGTACAGAATTGACCCTTCTACAGATTTTTAAAGTGAAACTTTTATTACATCGTCTCAAACTTTTTGGTCTGTGTAGCGCATGTCGCGTGTATCGCGGCTGCCGAGTAGGTATACCTACTCGGCACGCGACATGCGCTACACAAAGCAGTGTTCGGAACCGTTCGAACAGTTTCACTTTTACCGTGGTTTCATAAAACCACACAACATTTTTTTTATTATATATGTATAGAGTATAGATTATATTTGCGAAAAAAATGTACCCTGATTTTTACAGCTACATTTTTTTTCTACAAAGCCTAGATGTTGAGATATTATTGAAGACTAGATTTTCGCCCGCGGCTTCGCCCGCGTTTGCAAAGGAAAACCCGCATAGTTCCCGTTCCCGTGGGATTTTCGGGATAAAAATCCTATGTGTTAATCTAAGTTACCCTCTATATGTGTGCTAAATTTCATTGTAATCGGTTCAGTAGTTTTTACGTGAAAGAGTAACACACATCCATACATCCATACAAACTTTCGCATTTATAATATTACTAGTAGGATATAAGTGTTGTAGAGAAATTTCCTTAAAACGCATTGCTATTCTGCACATACACTTACGATTGCCCAAAGTTTGCTGCAAAAATAAAGTAAATAAGAAACATTATATCTATACAATTATACATATAATAAATCTGTAGAAGGGTCAATTCTGTACATTGAAAATATTGAAAAAATAAATACCATGTTACTGGATCGATACCAAACCCAAATAAATATGTGATTAAAAAAATTTTTGTCTGTCTGTCTGTCTGTCTGTCTGTCTGTATGTGAAGGCATCACGTGAAAACTAACGGTTCGATTTCGATGAAACTTGGTATAATTATACCTTATTATCCTGGGCGTAAAATAGGATACTTTCTATCCTGGAAAAATACGGAGAAAAAAATGAATCTTAATTTTTCAGTTTTATCCATAGACGTTGTTCTGTAGGACCGCGAACACACGTTGCGTATTATTATAGGCCTAGCCCTATTTGGGTCCAATAGATATTTATAAGAATTCATTGTTAGAGTTACTCAAAATGGAGAAATAAACCATCCACGCGAAGACCGACATCCGCGCGGACGGAGTCGCGGGCGGAAGCTAGTTCCTAAATAAAAAGAAATGCGTTTGTCAATATGAATGAATGGTACACTCACACAACTACACACTATTCACACAAATTCACGCGCGGCTTCGGCGGGAATTGTGCAACAGAGACAACAATATTCGAGCGTATTTTTCGAATTGCAGTTGGCAGCGGCCTCCGCCGGACTCTTAAGGAGTCTCAAGCATTCAACTTTTACAACATCTTGACTTGTAACATCTTACCACGCTCGCTGTAAAGTGTTCTAAACGCAGGATGTATCATGTAATATTTAAAAACTTTTTACACCGTATTTTTTTATTAAAAGTTACTTAGGGCTGATTTTTCAATCCTTGGTTAAAACTTATTCATCGAATAACGTATAAAATTACCATTTCAAAAATCTATATAATATATAAAACTCAAAGGTGACTGATATAGTGATCTATCAACGCACAGCCCAAACCACTGGACGTATCAGGCTGAAATTTGGCATGCAGGTAGATGTCATAACGTAGGCGTCCCCTAAGAAAGGATTTCCCGAAATTCTTGCGGGAACGGGGAAAAACGGGGATGCACGAACAAAGTCGTGGGCGGAAGCTAGTGTATTCTAATTGTCCGTATATGATAGTTTACAGGTGTTCGTGTAATACTTTATTGGACGGATAAATTTTAACCAAGGATTGAAAAATCGGCTCTTACACAAACAATCGAAAAGTTAAAAATGTAATATCTCAATTGGCTTAGTACTACGTACGTATTCAGAACTATAAGAAAAAAAATGTAGGAAGTTGAACATCTACAAACTCCAAATTGCAAAGCATGGAAATATTCTTCTTTAAATCGCATAGTTTACACCGAAAGAAGTAAAAGTTTTACTGCCAAAACTAATATATTGATAAACACTTAAAAGTTCTTACTACAGTGAAAAAAATAATCAAAACAATTTTTTTTTCTTCGCAATATCGAATCGAACCCTCACTTTTTGCGCGAATACAAGCATTGAACCCAGGATCAAAAGGATCCATCAATAATAAATATATTTGTAAAATTTAATTAAATTTTAATTTAGCAATATCATAACAGACACGTAACATATCATCACGTTATCTTTGATAGGTAATATCACTATTGGATTATTTAAAATTATTTCCCATGACACCGTACTATAGAGGGGTCAAGATAACCTGGAGTTATGTAACTAGATGCGCCCTAAAAATGTAACGTAAACAATATTTTTATGCATCTAAAATATTATTATCTAAAGCCACCAGCCACCATGCCCCAATATTTAAGAAAACCTAAAAATATTTTAATATCTATCGTTAAAATTAAGAGCTGTGTATTAATCTGTATTTTTAATCTTAACAAAATATTTAACAATTGGTTTGGTAAAGTCACCAAACCAATCGGTAACACAAAAAATTAACTATGTAATTTAAAGCTTGGAAAATTTTCAATTACGAAGTCAAGCGAAAAATTGAAGCTAATAAAATGCATTACCTACATAATACAATAAGCCAAAAATCCCAATGAGTTATGTATTAAATGTTATACGATTCAGTTTTAAATGTATACCAACAAATCTCTTTCAATGTCGTGTTAATTAATCTGCGGATTATATATTAAACGTAGATATACGTGCAGACACATTTTATATGCAAATAAATAAATAAAAAAATTCTAGATAATACTAGGTCTCATCCAGTACACATAAGTCGCAAGGAAGAATGCGCCCTGACCGCTAGCGTCAACGGTCGCTAATCAAATATCTTTTTTGGTGACCACTTGACAATGTATGACGTAAGCTAGGGCTGCTCAAACTTTGTGATGAATAAAATAAATAATTAGGTATTTTTGGGTTTGAGGTAGATCATTAAATTCGTAGAGCCTTTACTTATACGCGTTTTCATTAAACAAAACAAGGTTTCTGATAACGGTAATAGAAATAACTTATGTTGTTTTAATATTTTGTTAGGGATCGAAGTTACTTTCATTTTAGAATAATATAATAAATCTGTAGAAGGGTCAATTCTGTACATTGAAAATATTGAAAAAATAAATAGCAGGGGGTGTTCCTGGATCGATACCAAACCCAAATATTTGATTAAAAAATTTTTTGTCTGTCTGTCTGTCTGTCCGTCTGTCTGTCTGTCTGTCTGTCTGTATGTGAAGGCATCACGTGAAAACTAACGGTTAGATTTCGATGAAACTTGGTATAATTATACCTTATTATCCTGGGCATAAAATAGGATACTTTTTATCCCGGAAAAATACTTAGAAAAAAAATTAATCTTAATTTTTCCGCGCGGACGGAGTCGCGGGCGGAAGCTAGTTTTAGAATAAAATTATGAGTAAATATAATAGTATTTGTTTATTTTATTTTATAAGCAATTAAAACCCCGATTCATCACAATATCAGTCTGTGATTAGAATCACTTGGAATATTAAGACGTTCGTCTCATCTGAACGCAATTTGCCACATTAAATCTCATCTTGCTGTATAATATAACAATATCAATCATTCGCATTAAAAATATATTACAAATTCTCTATAGGTACAAATGCGCGTTATGAAGTGCCTATCAAACTGACCCATTTAGAGACGTTTTACAATTCACCAAAGTTTACATAATTTTCTTTCCCCATATCCAAAAAGCCCAAACTTTGAGAACCGCATCGTCTACGAGGAGCGAATGACAAATGACATAGGTAATACCATTAGCACATAAGGGTGCGACATATTCGATCAGGGACTCCGGGTTTCCCGATACAAAAACCTTATTGTACACGTTGTATGTTTGTCCAATGATTTTGTTATTTATAGAGGTATGTAATTAAATTATATGTGAGTCTTATTAATTGGGGAACAAATAACTACTTGAGATTTACATTATTGTTCTTATTAGAATGAAAATGCATCGCACTGGAAATAAATAAGAACGGAAGGTATATGTTGTTTTTGGGTCAACAAATTTTAAACTTTCTCATGACAGTTACATATAACTAAAAACTTCTTTTTCACACGCATATCTTTTCTTGAAAAAAGATGCGTTTTAATAAGAAGATATATTTCATTTGTGTTTAAAAATTCATCAAAGTTACATGGTACAGACATATTTTCAGCTAACTTCGCATAAATAATATTACTAGCTACAACCCGAGGTCTTTAACCACTTATTCCAGTACATATCACCTCCCTACCCTCGTGTGCTCTAACATTTTCCTCTAAAAATTCCGTCGCATCTTTCCGATAGCCTGGCACAATTCCCAATGTAATGGGATTAAATCATGCGACATTAGCGTCGCTCCGCCACGCCACCATAAATCCTCCTTTTATTAAACTCGAGATAAATGATTATAGACTCTGTCCCCTTGTCCTGTTCTTATCTAGTGTTAGATCTATTGTATTTGTAATTAATTGCCGTGTTTTTCCTTTGTGGCACATTTTATTGGTGCTGTTTTAAAGGTATTTGAGGTATATTTTGTGTCTTGTCGATCGTGAGTTCCAGTCGTTTTCTATCTTTCTTTTATCGTTATGATTTTGTGTGCAGAATTAATCAATGAGTAATAATTAATTGTTGATTAAGAGAAGATGGAAATAAATGTTACTATAAGTGGTTATAGAAATAAACTTCTAACATGACTTTTTGTTAGAAAGTATAGTTAGTAGTTCGAAGCAAGTCGAGAGTAACTGACTAATTCCTTCCAATCAAGATTACTTTTTAAACACTCTCATATTTCTCTCATCGATATCAGCGAATACACAATAGGAAATAACTGCATTAAGTTAATCACAATTGAATCTGAAATACAAACACACTGACCATACATTACCACAATCCCGGCCAATAACGACGCGCATTAAAGAAATCGGACCAACGCAATAAGAAACCGAACAATTGAGCGCTACGAGATATTCCCCAAATCCCCATTATATTAGTAGATTAAAGGCTACTTAGCTCGATATTCCATGAGATATTGCCTCATAAATAGAGGGCAGCTGAGGAAACGTGATCGAGTGAGGAGCGAGCGTGTAATCCCGTTAAAAATTGCCCAATAGAAAAATAACCGGACAATGGTCTCTATAGCCGTGTGGAGGCGGAAAAACTTAAAGCCGCGACATCTGAGAGCAGCATCCGAGACAGATATGAATGGAATCGTATGGTGGTAATAGAGACGGGCGCGGTCAAGCTAAATGACCGCCATCCGGACGTAGACAAAGGCGGATCCACCGTAATAAAGCAGGATTGATGAAAAAGCGCTAAGCCACACCGATATAGATGTTTCATCTTATGAGTTACGAGCGATTTGATACGGGAGCTATTTCGTTCTTGTTTTTTAGTTTTTATGATACACAGATTGTACGTCATTTATAATACGTATAGGATGGATTTGCTTCTTAAGCACGCATAGTTTTAAAATCAGAAGCTTTCTAAGGTCAGAAGCATTAAAGGCTAAATAAAATTTTAAGAATTAGATATGTTTAACCTACCACGCGACAACATGTTTATAACAAGCTGTGTTAAATAATAAATTATAATCTTGTAAATTGAAACTAATCTATGGAATATTTTAAAATACGTAAAATTACATTACTCAAACGTTAAACATGGACTATGAAGGTATATAGAAATGTAGGTGGCCAGCTAACCCAACCTATTTTACCTAACATATCCTATCTGCAGTTTAATTCCTACATCTTGCACCATCCAAAGTCAGCATCCAGCGGCTTAATACAAAGCTATTGCTATTACTAAGATAGCGACCATCGAACAGTTCCCGGGTTTAGTCACTTTCGGCTATGACGTAACGCACTCAGCCTCTCTCGCCTGACCAAGTTTTTCTTATTTATTAGCTGTGCGCGGATTATATGAAGATTAGTGTAAGACGTTTGATGTGCTTAATTGTTACTGGATTCTGTGAAAGGTATGGAGGATGATATTTTTGGAATATGGTTGAGGATTAGATTGAGATTATTTTTGCAGAGCTTTTGCGAATTTGATGAATGCTGGAAATAGTATTATAAACACATTTACAAGACGATGATGTTACTTAAATATTGTGGACTAGTTACATGCAAGTTAAGAAAAATGAAAATGATTTTCGTTTTCATAAAAATGTACAATGTAATTTTACGCACATGCTAATGTTAAGCACACCTAAAAGATTCAAAAATAAACCCTCATTCGCTATTCTTCTAACCGCAGACCCGTATTCTTAAGTACATCCAACAATCCTAAATTAACCTTACACGTATTAACATATTTCAAGCGGACCATTTCACGAAAATATGAAGCGAACAAATTCATCATTAATTCGCCCATGTGCAGGATCCAAACCCAAAACAAATATAAATACCATATGAAGGGTAACTAGCAATGGACATTTCAAAAGCAAGTGGGCAAACCTTTTCACTCATTTATTAAACAACACAAAAACCACTACGATATTTGCCGTGGAGCCGAATACATCTTTCACAATTACCTTTTGTTGAATATAAAAGCGATGCCTCGGGGGACACCTTGTCCGGTCACACTAACATATATTAATAACAGGTTAATTTATTAACAACTACTGTTTATCCCGGGATTAACTGAGAATAGTTTTAGTTGAACAACAAAGGCCCGAAAGGGTTCAAAGCGAATTTCTTGCCGACATATTTACCTTAGGTGGAGGTGATGGTAATTTTAAGCTAAGTCCGAGTTTCGGTTTGGGGTGAACGCTTTCTGCGACGCGCACGTATGTAGTGAGCAAATGTTTAAGACGTACAAATTACATTAATTGTGATGTTAAATTAATGTAAGACAGTCGATTGTCTGCCGTTCTTACACAAATAGTTTTTGTTTCATAATGTAGTAAAGTATGTTTAGTTGCTGTGGGTCTGCCTATAATGTAAATCTATAAGTCTATGTTTCATAGATTAGAAATCATTAGTTAAGCAATTTACATATCTTACTAATTTTTATAGGGTTTTATAGGGTATTGAAATAACACCATAATTTGCGTTAACAAATAGACCAATAATAAATTGAAGTAATTAACGTTTCCTCAGCTAATTAGATAGATTTATGCATCGTTACGGCTGCCATTACACAGCCCTTTGAACATAATTAAAAGCAAAACGAAAACTACCCGCAAACTAACGAACAACATCCATAAACGTATTAAAAATTCACTTGCACACAGGGACCTTATCAAATTCACATTTTGGCGGTCGAAATGTAAATATATCGCACAAAAGGCGAAGGTCCGAATGGAGTGTGCATCATTTATGAGCTAACGGCCATCTATTGTTGCACTATTTAACAACTACCCGCGCCTTCTAGAAATTATAGCGACTAATGTGCAGTGTTTTGTTTTAGCTCGTTTATTTTTCGTTTGGGGCGATGAAAAAGTCGAAGTATACTTTGTACCTATTTCTTATTCCGTTTGTTATTGTTAGTGATATATTATTGATAAACATATAATTTGGAATGTTATAAACAAAACGTATTTAAACGTCGTAATACACGCCTTTAAAAAAATTAAGTCGTTTTGGATGTATCCGTTTAATTCTTGTTTTTTGCTATCTACTTCATTTGTAAAAATAAATAATTGTCCTTTTGAATTAGTATGTTTTATATTATTCAGATAATATTTTATTAATAATTCAATTTGTTATGTCTTCAAATGCTCTAGAACAATCCATAGCTAGTGCAATATTTCCATGCCATTCATTCCACATCAATAAATTCCATTGTAACCAACCATCAGTTGGCAAAATATTTACGGCCCCACGAATTACGGCCATAATTATGGGATCACTTGAAACTACCGTTTTCGATTGTTGTACTTATTCCGCGAAATTTCCGAGTTCCGTTCCGCGTCTGGAACAAAAAGAATCAGATTTCCGAGTGGAACCCTTCAGTTTCCTGTGAAGTGGCAGGATAATTGTCCCGCCAGTGTAATGATCACCATCGGTGCCCTGGTATTAATTCTTCATGCATTGACTGCGCGTACAGATGTTGTGTCGCAACTGTATTTGATTTTTTTGTTGCAGCTTTGCGAAAATTTTTGTTGTGTGCGAACACTTATATTTGAGTGTATTCGAAATTTACGAAGGTACCTACGATACAATAATATATCATCTTCAGGCACTTTCCAAACGTCGAACCATTAATATGTACATGTAAAAAAATACATTTTATGTATGTATGTAGGTAGATAATAGGCTGAAAACAAATTGGAATTAGATCTTATCTTAAATTTTAGGTAAAAATGTCTACTTGGTCAACTAAATTACATAGGTACTGAATTCAAAATAATAATAAATTCTATAAAAATATTCTCTAAACGCAACTTTAAACCTCGCCTCAACCCACAATAGACCAGGCGATAATAGACCGCAAGCTAAATTCTTCGCACAATGGGCAGATTTCAGAGGATATCCTGACTTGCCTTAAGAATCCACCATCAGTGTCAAGTCTGTACGACTGCCAGGAAGTGTGCTGTCGACTCGATTGTTTCATGAGATTTTAATAACGGTGCAACGCAAAGTGGAGGGGCCATTGTCGCGTCAAGACGGTCGGCTATTCGCTGAATAATTCCAATTTGATACCATCAAACCCTGAGGCGACAATATCTTGTGAGAAAATAATTTTAATGACTCCCCCCGCCTTCTTTGCGCGGAGACAATAGTAAATTGTGCTCATTATAATGATGTTTACGTATTATGAATGCATGCTCGCTGATCGTTAGGGTATGTGTAGTTCTTGTATCGTAATGTTTCTGATAAAATTTGTAATGGTAGATTATGACTTATTTATTTAATATTAGGAACGAAACACACAAACTTCTTAGAATTTAGAGATAATCAAGTATTATGAAAGGAGATTAATTTAATTACATACTATAAAGAATATCCAGTTGGATTCTTCACTTTTGTTTCTCGTCAATTCTTCGAATTATTTCAATATTGTTAGTGTAAATACTTCTCATGAAAAATAATTAGTTTTTCTAACGTTGTCGTAATTTAATAGAACATCGAGCAGCGCATTGATAGAATTGAGTCATGCGGGCACATTTAGATTTGAATCATATGTAAATTTCTAAACACATTTATTGTCTTCTAAACCGAATGCATTACCATTAAAATTTAGACCGAACTAAACCATTTAACCATGCACACCCTTGAGACAAACATCTCAAAATGACCACACAAATCACTAACCCAAAATTATCCATACCATTAAAATTCCTGAAACTAATGTGCACCCTTAACCTTCCCAAGCGTTCTAGCCTATTGTCCCCGTCTAAACCTTAGTTTACTGCCTATAAATAATGTCATTACCTGTTCAAAGGACATGGTGGAACTATCTTAGGAACAATACGGTACTCCGCCGTTAAATTTATAAACTGTGCCACATATTGGAAGCAGTATATTACTGGGGGTGAGGGTACAAGACGTATAGTTGTTTAAGTCAATAATAATGGGCCCTAGTTGAGATTGTAAGATGCTTCTGTTTACTGGGATGTAATTAGAATGAAGATTATGTTCTTTAGGATCTTTTAAAGTGAAACTTTTATTACATCGTCTCAAACTTTTTGGTCTGTGTAGCGCATGTCGCGTGACGCACGATACGTACGTCGTACGATAATTATCGTACAAATACGATAATTTTTAGTTAAATATCTATAGTGTGAAAAAAAGTTTCACTTTTACCGTGGTTTCATAAAACCACACAACATTTTTTTTGGATTGGGTAATTTTCGGAATACTAATATTTTAATATGTAGTTTCAAGAATCTGTAGTTATCGACAGTATTATAGTAGTAAAGTAAAGTAGGATAGAAACAGATTGGAATAATCGGATAAAAGAATTCGTAACTTGGAAAGAAATTTTTATAGTTATGGATAAGGTCTTACAAGAATGAGGAAAGTTTTTAAAGCCTTAAACAATTGAAGTTGTAGATTTTAACAGCCCGGTGTTTAAAATATTTCTGTGCTATTTAATTATAGCTATTAGAGTCGCGAATATAAATGGTTAGTAAATACAACATTTTTATAAGAACTGTTGAGGACACTTGAAAAATGCATAATATGTGCTCATTACTAATGAGCTGATTACATTTTATATTTATTTAATATTACAATTAAATTGTAACTACGTATACAAGTTTCATTACATTACAAATATTGCATATTTTCGTATCTCAACAAATAATAACGAACTATTTCGCCATTCCACCACCCTAATTCAACAAAAATTAAAAACATCGAATAGAAACTCGCAAGTGTTCCCATACAAATTCCTGCAGCTATTAAAAAGATAAAATAGAGAGACATCGAAGCTAAAGAAACAATGACGATCGCATAACACATTTTCTCTCAGCAGCGGGGGCAATTATCAACATCTCGGACACAACAGCGCAGACTACTCCAAGCACAATGGTTGCCACTCGAGATGCTGTAACGAATGCACTACCGCCTACTATCAAGCAGTCCCTTTCGAAAACTGGAACGAGATTGTTTGCGACACCCCTACCAGTTAATGACGTATGGGGGGTTCATTAAATGTTGTTTGTTCACGCCCCTTTTTTTAGCTTTCTTCAAATATTCTGAATGTTGTTGATTAGCGAGTTACGAATCTAATTACCTCACGTTTTGCAGAAAAATCGAGAGATTTTTTTTCATGACGCTAATGAGCCAAGATTGTATTAATTCAGCATTTTTAACGCGATTGCCGAAACGGAGAAAATATTCACCTTCAAATGAACTGTGAAGAAATATTCATCAAGATGATATATATTAATGAGAAACCTACGAGCGGAATAGAAGAATGGGTGTACGACGAGCGCTCAATTAATTGGCCTTTGATGTAAGGTCACATACATCTTTGTGTTCCTCAAAAAATACAAGGGTGACAACAAAGCTCACGTAGCCAGCGTCAAGCGATCCATCACTCGGCGATTGTTCGCCCCGACCTGCCCTGATCATTATTTAAAATATAGATGAGTGTTTTCTTTCCGATAATCGAGACCGCGATTGAGGGTCGAACACAATAGCGCCTTTTAAAGCGTCGCAGTAGCTTGGGGCCCAAAGGACCAGCTCGCTTATTTGTATTAGTAAATTGAAGGCGCACTGTCCACTCTATCGAGGTCCCTGACGAGTCGCAAGGCACGCGCTCGCCGGTTCAAATTTTAAAACAGGTGGGGGGCGTGCGGGATCAATTAAGGTGGTCTCTCCGAGCATTCTATCGGCGCGCAATGAAAAGAGTTGTGATTTTCTTTGATATGCGGAGACGCGGTTTGCCGAGTGAGAAATCAAAGGACGACATCGTAATGCATGACGGGTTTTATTAAGATTTAATGCCGCCAACGACACTCTGAGGCGGGAAAAGAACGAGTCTCAAGTATTCGATGTACGTTTTACATGACGCCATTTTGAATTCGTTCGGGTGCGGGCGTAAAACCCGTGAAACGTATTTTCTATACATATAATTAATGAACGAGCCGGAAATATTTTAATAAACTATAAGTGCAAACTGCGTGTTTAGTGGGCGGGAGTAAAATGGTGAAATGTTCAACTAAGGAGCTTTTATACGATGTTTCCCTTAGAAATATTAAGTTTTAGAACTTTTGCTTCACATTTGTAGACACATTTGATTGTATATATTTTAGTCATGTTGTTATGTTCTATATAAAAAGGTTTATAATGAAGTAATTACTGAACCCTCAAACCACAGGTTTGTTAATATAAAAGTGTATTTATAAGATTAATCTTGTTATTACACAATTAACAATTTTACAGCTTTTAATTTACTTTATCATTTCTGAAGCAATTAATCCCGATAGGCGCTATAACATAAAGGCCTTCAAGGAAAGCATCTTCAGAGGAAGTCTTACTTCGATAAAATTAATTCGAAGACGTAACAATTATTGATATCCTGGGAATATAACTTATCGTCGATGTACAAGTAATATTGTTCCTGTACCGACGGATATCGTCTCGAAGGACCAGTTTATCTTACGGGCGGTAATTATTATTTTGATTGATTCAATTCGTTGAACGTTATACACGTTCGAGAACTTGATGATAAAACGGTTGTACGAGTTACAGAGAAGAAGTTTATGGTTGATTTATTTGATGTGTGCCTGAGAGATTATATTTTTATGTCAACTAGCGGTCCGCCCCGGCTTCGCCCGTGGTACATATTCACGTTTTCTCTACATAAGAACCATCCTCGAACTTCAAGGAATATTATAAAAAAAGAATTAACGAAATCGGTTAAGCCGTTCTCAAGTTATGCGCTTACCAACACATTTTGGGATTCATTTTTATATTATAGATTTATAGTAAATCGTTATCCGATTTAAAAGTTTCAATTCTCAAATAACGTGTACAAAATCCAGAAGTAAACTTCATCATTGCAATGCATACGTTTACAAAATTGATAAAATAACTGCGTTAACAACAACCGACTTCAAACTTGCACTTGCAACATTTACAAATACAGACAAAAATGCTCATAAAATAAAAACTACTGGGCCTATTCGAATAAAATTTTTATGGGACCAATTCGACACCATCCCGTATCGAACAAAAAAAGAATCACGTAAATCGGTTCAGAAACCTCGGAGTAATCGGTGTACATACATAAAAAAAAAACATACCGGCCGAATTGATAACCTCCTTTTTTTGAAGTCGGTTAATAATCAAATGATTGTTTAGTTAAACAGATGTAGTTCACAAATTATATCCTTTTAAAACGTGCATACGATAGTTTGAAAATGTTTATATGAATAAATAATCTACTGCATGCGAAAGTCTTAAATCAATTTTAAAAACAATGTCATCGTTTAAACTAAAGTTAAAGAAAACTATAAAATATTAATTGTAATGGGATTTAACTTCTGTATTTAATTTAATTTTACGAAAAAATTGCATGCTCTGTACTAAGCGAAAGATGATGAACAATTACAATTTTATGACATCTTTCTGTACCATGTTTTTAGCAAATAAATATTATTATGTTTTATTTAGCATAGCATACGCGACACCAAAATTGGATATTCCCAATTCTGCCACAATTTAATATTAAAATCCCATCACTATAATCTCCACTTTGTACCAATCTCAGTACACTTAACGTCATCTCCCACATGTCGATATATGCAAAGCCGTTCCAAGGTTTCTTGTATCGATAGTTCCTTGCGGATTACGGACCCTAAAGGATTTGTATGCCCCGGGCGATCGTCCGCTCTTTGTCTTAGCCAGGTGAGGCTTCTGCTTTTAATTAATAATGCTACCGATTTGGGGCCAATAGATTCGTTTGTGGCTTATCGGGGGACGGAGCGACACGTGTAAGTTTTGATTGTTGGTCCGATAGTTAAACTTTTGTTGTTTCCGTTATTATACGTGTATTGATAGGTGTTTTAGTAATTAATATGAAGTTATATACTGGCTGACACTAAAGTTGTTTCTCTAATTTTGTATACGAACATAGAAAGAGAATGAAATGGTATTACGAAATGATCATACTAGAGTACTTCTTTATTTCACATATTCATTCTGAAATGCAATTAAAATTCATATAAATAACTTATGCACACAATTGATTACAATTAAAGATAACAATATGAGGAAAAATCCAGAATTTTATGCGTAACTATAGTCATTATTTACCTTGTGACTAAAATTCTAATTTAGCACATCTTGTCTCATAGTCATATTCCATCTCACTATCTTCCCATCTCTCCGCTTACTTCTCACACATAATTACAGGAACATACGTAGCCATTTTCAATATATTTCACATACAATTAAAGGAACATAAGTAGCCATTAAAGTGCACTACATACCCAATCGCAGTTTAGCCAATAAACAAGCTACTCGCAAACAAAACTCCTGGGCCAATTCGCACGGCGCTATAAATAAGACCGCAATCGGAATAAATGGACGGGCGAATTAAGTAGGAGTTAGGTGTTCAAACCATTGGGCTGAAAACTAATTAATAGTTGACTAGTTTTTGTTTGATGCTATGACTTTCACTTATAAATAACATCATTCAGTATGTGTTGTACCTATAGTTCTTTTGGTACTATTGCATCTAAGGATAATGAGTTGGTTAACCGCTTTACGTTAAACGCGCTAATCTCAGGAGAAGGTTCGAATAGAAAAAGCATTTTGTGTTTGATAGTCATTATATATTTAGGAAGGCTATAAAAGTTCAAGCTTCCACCAACAGACGCGGAGCAATAATGAAAAAGGTTGTATAAGGGATTAAAAATATACACCTTTGGAATTTTTCTAAATCTGCAACGAGTATTTCGACCTAGAACATTTCTAGTCTCTTTATTAAAAATTCTATAAGCATGCTGGCTGTTCAAAACTCTATTTAAAAGTGTATTAAATAATCTATAAAAATCAACACTACCTAATTAAATAGCATAGCTGTTCCTGGAACAGTTTCCTTAAACCCGGTGGTGCTGCGCTTCGATATCCATACATTAGCCGCATCGATCTCACGACATAGATTGCTTGGAGCACGCGAACGTCTTGGAAGGGCAAAATTTGGGAATTTCGATTTAATTGTTCGTTGTTTTTGGGTTTCAATTTGATTGAGACATGGACTTAAGGTGATGGTTTAGGGAACGTGGCACAAACAATACGATGTTGTTTATAAATACCAAAATGATTTTCTTTTCATAATGCTAAATTGCTAATGAAAACGAATATTCAAACATATTATCAACAAATAGGTAACTAGTTACATAAAATTATCAAAAGCTATACCTATAGAAATTAGAATTCTACCTTAAACAGAAACGAGTCAAGAGTGAAGAAAGACAACAAAAGAATTAGGAGCAATCATCATACCAATAATATGAAAATTATATCTAGTATTGAACCCATTATAATTCGGATGTTTGATTTTTCTGACCACATTTCAACTCATAGGTAGACACGATACATAAATATCATACAAACTCCACCACATAGCATACATGAAAACTCCGATCCCGAATAAGGGGATCCAAAGCCCACAGGTCTCCCAGAAGGCCATAAAGGTTCACAATAAAACGATCTTAGCCAGTCGTCTTACTCGGACGCGCTTGTGTCCGCTTCACTGCCGCTTATGTTTGAAAGGATTGTTACAGATGTTTGGAGAGTGGAAGTGGCTTGGTATTTGTTGTTTTTAACCGACTACATAAAAAGGAGGAGGTTATCAATTCGGCCGGTATGTTTTTTTTTATGTATGTAACTACACCGATTACACCGAGGTTTCTGAACCGATTTACGTGATTCTTTTTTTGTTCGATGCGGGATGGTGTCGAATTGGTCCCATAAAAATTTTATTCGGATAGGCCCAGTAGTTTTTATTTTATAAGCATTTTTGTCTGTATTTGTAAATTTTGCAAGTGCAAGTTTGAAGTCGGTTGTTTTTAACGCAGTTATCACTTGTAGCTTTATAGATACGTGATGTTTGATTGAGTATTAACCCATTGAGCCCCAAGCGGCCCGATCGGTCCCAGACACAATTCTATTGTGTCTGTGGTTCCGGGGCCTGAGTTATAATAGTCACTATGAAGATAAAGAATCCAATTGCGTTGAGGAATTTTGTAGATCTGGTAGCGACTTTCTAACTTAACAATACCTAAATTAAATTTCAACGTAAAATTACTTTCAATTCACTAATGTAATTTAAATGATTAAAAACAGAAGGTAACTATTGAAATAAATCGGCGTACGTTTTCAATATTATTCGAACTGCAAAAAGACATAATTTATACCTGTATATATTAAACTTCATTGAAAGTGCAAACTTCGATCACCTGTTTACCTTTTGGATTCTATATCATGTACCAACTACCAAGTGCCAACCGAAGCCGGACTTCAAAATACGCCAAAGGGTACTTCTTCAACCCTCATGTTTACCGTCAGATGCTATCGCGTAATTGTGACAATATTTGGTAAAGGCTTTATAGGTGGAGCCAAGGTAAATTGTTGAGTAATTTGCGCAAAGTTTAAGCCAGAAATCGCCTATCTGATAGAAGGAAGGTTAAACGCTCAAGTTTATTTGGGACGGGAAAGGATGGTTTAAATTTTAATAGTTGATCAGTATCTTGTGTCGGACATCTTGGGGCATTTGTTGTTTCTTATAATTACTTATTGGAAACTAAATTGAATAATGTTGCGACTTGCGGTGCTTTTACAACTTAGAGCAAACTTAGAAGTTTAACTTTTGTATTCGTGTACAACAGTTGCAAATAAATACAATTAAAATGGATATATTTGACATTGTTTACTTAACTGAAGTATGAATTACATTGAGTAATAAAGGTCAATTTTTATTTAATAATAATTTAAAAGCGTAAAGTTAAAAATTAATTAAGAATTGTATTACGCTTCCCTTTTCGTAGTCGACTAGATATTACTTATTCTTCATCTTTCGACGACGACATCATCGACGACGCGGTTGGCGCAGTGGTAAAGTAACTGCCTACTGAGCCGACGGTCCCGGGTTCGATCCCCGGTCAGGGCAAATATTTGTGTGATGAACTCAATTATTTGTTCTTGGGTCTGGGTGTTATTATCTATATATGTATTTATTAAATATTATATTTATCGTCGCCTAGTACCCACAACACAAGCCTTAATTGAGCTTACTGTGGGACTAGGTCGATTTGTGTAATAATGTCCTATAATATTTATTTATTTATTATTTATTATCTTTATATTTATGAAAGGTCTCCTCTACCTTTTCTGTCATAGTATCGATTTTTTAAAAACATCCTCAAGACGTTTCAAATCCCTCCTCACTATCATCCTTTCAAAGTTTTCAAATACTTTACTTATTTTCTATAGTTCGCAGTGGTACATCCAGACATTCCGACATCCCGGTGCAAGTATCGCCCCGGTCACTATAAATCGCCCTATGAGAAGTAGTGATTTAATCGGAAACCTCAGAGTCCCTCAGGAAGCCCATTAAATCGTATGGTCAGAGGATAATTAATTCGGCGGTAACGTACCAAGTGAGATTAATGGAGGTTCCACTAATCTACCTCTTTCTCGTGTCCAGGAATTTATTGTTCCATCGATTGCCAATTAAGTAGTTTTTAATAGTATGCGAATGGAGAATAGGATCGATTTGGTACCATATTGTGACGTCATAGCTGTTAATTGAAACCAATTATAGATGATCTAAGTTAACATTTGTATTTTAAGATAAAGTAAGTCAACCGAAATAAAAATAAAACGTTCGTGATTTGTACTTCACATCGATAAATCGCGGATTCGAGACACAGCTGGGCGACGAAAAAAATTAATTTATCACTAATTAGAAAGAAAAAAGAAAAAGAAAGAAAAGAAATCATTTATTTGACTCCACAATAATAACAAACACAATTGACACAGAATACAATAATTAAAATTAAAGCAACACAACATGAAACAAGACAATACAAGTACAATAAATGAAAGAGTAAAATAAAATAAAATGAAGCCGAAAAGTGGAGCCAAGTCGGGTAGCCACTCAGCATAAGTTGCAACATAGTTGCAACGCTGATTTTCAGTGGCCCCTCTCTGAAGCGATTGGAGCGGCAGTACGTTCATAGATAGATATTTATATTATATACATATTTAAATATATATTTACATATTATAAGCTTATTGAAGAAAATACATAATTATAATAATTTAACTTAATATTAATGGATAAATGTTAAGGTTTAAATAAAAATAATAATACATATAGTAATGGACAGATAGATAGTATACCTACATAATATAAAAAAATATATGTGTAAAACCTAATGACAGTGAAGAACCATCACACAACTAAGGTTGGAACTCAAACTCCACCAATAAGTGTTTTTTATATTTATGTTTGAAGGCGTTTAATGAGTTTGAGTTTATTATTGGTGGTGGGAGATTGTTCCAACACTTAGTTGCGGCATATTTAAAACTTCCTCTAAATGCAGCTGTGAAACTCCTTGGCATAGCCAATTTACAAAATGACGAACGTGTAGCATAAGCGCTGCCCTCTCCCATCCATGCTAACTTGTCATAAAGATATTTTGGCGCTTTTGTCATTACCACTCCAAAAAGAAGTGACGCGAGGTGTAGCCTCCTACGGTATTCCATTTTTAGACACCTAGCCTTCACTAGGTACGGTGTAATATGGGACCGGGGAGGAACGTCCCAACAAAAACGCGCACAAGCGTTCTGAACGCGCTGTATCGCGTTCTTACTACGGCGTAGTAACCTTGGCCCGTACATAACGTCGGCATAATTCAACTTAGAGAGTACCAAACTCTCACAGAGGCGGATTCGTACATTGACGTTCAGGTGTTGCCGAATGCGATACAGCAACTTAAGGCGATAAAAACAAGTAGCTATGGTTGTATTAATGTACTTTTCGAATCGAAGATTTTCATCAAAAAGTATTCCCAGATTTCGAGCTTCGTTGACGCGCTCTATTGAAGTATATTCGACGGTGACAATCGGATTCTCGCACTCAATCCTACGAACCATATTAGGAGTACCCAAAATCATATATTTTGTTTTATCCTTGTTAAGCACCAGTGAGTTCTCACGAGACCAAGCTGATATCCGATCTAGGTCGCTGTTAAGTTTTGCGGTGGACGCTAGTGTCTGTGAAGGGTCGAAAGAGATATACAATTGTATGTCATCAGCATAGGCATGGTACTGACAGTGATGTATACAGTTAAAAATATCAGCACTGTAAAGGATGAACAATAACGGACCGAGTATTGACCCCTGCGGTACACCTCTCGTTACAGCTGTACATTCTGAAAAAGAAACAGACCCATCCTCTTTATTCACCGCTACTGTTTGGCACCGTTTACCACTGAGATAACTGTTGAACCATGCTACTGATTGCGAGCTGAAACCATAGAATGATAGCTTAGACAATAGCAATGGAACGTTGATAGTATCGAAAGCACGCGAGTAATCTAACAATACCAACAACGTCCCCCTGCCACCGTCATGCGCGTTCAAAATATTGTCCAGCACGTCAGTCAGTGCCGTAGCAGTACTTCGGTGCTTACGAAAACCCGATTGCAAATCTGGGAGTATATTATTGTCTTCAAGATACGCCATCAATTGTTTATGAACAACTTTCTCAAGCACCTTGGACATACAAGGCAGAATGCTAATTGGACGGAGGTCTTTATCAACTAACGGGTTCTCTTTTTTGGGTAAAGGTTTCACAATAGCATGCTGCCATAGTTCCGGAAAAGTACTAGAAGATATGGAACTGTTAACGATATCAGTCAGTACCGTTAAGGTCTTTGCAGATGTCAGATGGATCATATCTAGTGATATGTCATCGACACCAATAGCCTGTGATTTTAATTCTCGTAAAACTTTTACAATAGAATCCTGAGACACGGGTTTAAGATCAAACGTAGCGTTACTATGTCGGCGAAGTTGAAAGTGTGCAAGTGTTTGTGGAAGTACATGGTTATGTCCAGGTATGTCCAGAAAGTGGACATTTAATTTGTTTGGGTCGCTGAGATGCAGTGGAAGGATAAAGTCTGGCTTTTGCTTAACACTAACCTGAGCTTTTATATGTCTCCATAATAGTTGTGGATTTTTAATATTGGCATTAATAAAAGTGTCATAATATACTGATTTTTCGCGAAAAATCGCGGAGCTTACATATTTTTTTAAGTCAGTGTAAAAAGCTTTATGACAAGGATGTTTAGATTGTCGAAAAGTAGCTTGAGCCTCATCACGGCGCCTCATCATCAATTTTATATTGTACGTCAACCAAGGAGGATATTTATATTTTATACAAAAAGTCTTTTTAGGTGCATGTAGGTCATAAACAAATAAAATAGATGCAGTTAGAGCGGTCACTTTGTCGTTTACATTATTCAAACCAGAAATGGACTCCCAGTCAATGGATGTCAGTGTTTTATTGAAATCTACTAAATTTATATCTTTAATTGGCCTTGATGAAATCCACTTCGGTTTTGGCTTATCGATCTTGAAATTAAAAGTGCACGAAACAAATGCATGGCCACTTAAATCTGTGATATGGTCTATGTCAGTATTTAGAACGGCGGCATTGGTGCACACCAAATCAAGTAAAGTCTCACTCGTTTTAGTAAAATGAGTTGGTTTGGAGATTATTTGCTTTAAGTTGGTAGCAGTTAGGAAATCATTTAATTTTTTGTAATTAATGTGATGTATGTCTAGAAAATTAACATTGAAATCCCCGACAAGTATTATATTATCACACCATAAGAATGAACCAACGGATTCCAGTAAGGCGGATAAAAATAAATCCAACACCATCCAGGGTGGTCGATATGCCGTGCCTATGACAATAGTTTTTCCACTTACCACTAGTTTGACCCACATCTGTTCAACCATATAATTATTAGGATGGGACAATTTACGTGCATTGATGCCATTCCTAATGTAATACCCTACGCCCCCTCCACGGGAACCTATGCTCGACGGTCGTGGTACATGCCGAAGACTATACCCAGGCACACGAGGTGCACGGCCGCTTTCTCCCTCCCGGAGCCATGTCTCGTTTATTGCCAGCAGGTCTACAGCGTGACGATCCATTGCTACCAGAAACTCGTCGTGCCGAGTACCAAGGGATCCAGGGTTTAGTAAACCAATTTTAAGTTTGTTTTTAAGACCGAAGATTATTGATAGAATAATAAAATAATGTGCAATAAATATTGTATAGTAATAATAATTTAATAATATAATAATTAAAATATACAGCTTTTAAAACAAATAATAATTTTGAGATTTTATTATAGGTATTATAAAGTATAAATAATACTAATAAAATAAATGTATTTATAGATATATAACAGTAGTGTAAATTATTGTTGAATAATAATAGTAAATAATAATAATAATATCTGTGAATGTATAATATCCTGAATCGCCTACCGCCCAACACGTCATGATACAAACAAGTGAGAAAAAATAAGACAAATACACATACTAATTGCACATAACGTACAGATATGTGCTCATTATTATGAGTGTTATAATGTACTTTTAACAAATTAATATAGAACGCCATTTTAAAGCTTAAAACAAGTAAGATTCTACATATAACATACAGCAGCAGATAGCACCTAAATATTCTACAATAGCTTTTACAGTTATAAGAAATGATAAAAAACGTAGTAATGTTTATAAAAATAGGTTTATACTTTCGATTATAAGCCAGATTTGGATAATTTATGATTATTAACAAATTAATCTTTACCAAAAACACTATCTATATCCCCTACTGATTGTATATAAAAAACTTTTGAGTTAGGTTCTTTTCTAGCATATATTCGACCAGATCGTGTCCATATGAAACGCCAATCATGTCCCTTTTGTCGCGCTAAATAGAATAGGTTGCGATTCGTACGAGTAAGATGTTCATTTATATAAAACCGGTTTGTTGTTGTGCCTATCCCAGTGCCGGCCGTGTCCGCGCCGCGTCGCACGCGCGCCGCGCGTAGAAGCTCGTCTCGCAGATGCCGTCTAGATAAGCGAACGACAATCGCGCGTGGTTTAGTAGTGACAATATTAGTATCATGGTTGTTGTTTTGTTTACGACGCAGACCGACGCGTTGAGCAGATACTATGTCGGATTCACTCAAATTAACCCCGATTTTTTGTGCAATTGTAATCACGACATGTATGGGGTTTTCATTGCTGGACTCAACTACACCTGTCACTTCTACATCATTGAGTAGATGTTCCTGCTCGGACTGGTTCAAGCGGGCCTCCAGCTTTGCAATGGCATCGCTACTGGCAACTGAAGTATGCTCAGTGGAAACCTGCATATCTTGACTTTCCAACCTCGACAGCCTAGCTTCTACATCACCCAACCTCTTATTGAATTCATGGATAGCAGCCGTAAAACTCGTCATATCCAGCCGAAGGCCAGATAATTCTGATCGCAGGAGTTTGATCTCATCTACGAGGGATGGTGACTGAAATTGTTCTGGTGAATTTTGTTTATTTTTCGCCTCCTCAACGGGGAGAGAAAGGTCGGAGTTAACAGGTAGGTCATGTTTGTTCATGCATTCCTTACACATCCATTTGGAAATATTGCGTGAACCGGGACTAATATTCGCGCATTGTTTGTGATAAATTGCACTGCACTTATTACATTTGGCGCCATCTATTGTCGCGCAAAATTTGCCACAAGCAGTACATTTTTTCGCCATATTAGTTGAAATATGAGTAGATTAAAGTAATCACTATTTGTCTTCTATTTGTAGATAGATGGCAGTTATTTTAAAGCGAATTCAACAATGCAAGTTTTTGAAAATATGGAAATATGTACTATTGTCGGCTTCTACTTAGAAGGAAATTTAGTTTATTGATTCCCAGATTATTCGTACCAGTAGCCAAAAGTTGTGCTGAACAGCTTCAAACGAAATAATAAGCAACGTAAACGTCAAACTCAGCTGCTCAACAGCTGATCACTTAGATTTAAATTTTTTGCTTTTATCACTGCACAAACACGAAACGAACACTTTTGACTATAAAACGTATACTTGTTGTTGTTTTGCCACGTTTATTATGGTTAAAAAAGACTTCTATATATTTTTACAAGATTACAGAAATATTAGAACGACTGTCACTTCAACCGCCACAAACGTCCTTAACAGATATTTGTGGTTATGTATCTCCTTGTTAAAGATCTGATATCGAACTCACGGAACAAATAACCACCAAGTCACAAACTACATAGTTTATTTTATAATTACAATAATTTTCATTTATTCTATTCTTTATAAATTTATCAATTACCTAATCTGCGCATGTTAACACATAACCACTGCTCTTCATCGTAAAGGAAAACAAAGAATCAAAAGTTCGACTATATGTGACATCTGCTAACTGCATTTAGCCAGCGTGGTGGATTATGGCCTGTACAGTGTACACTCATAAGAGACATGTCTCCCATCAGTGGGAACATAATATATGGGCTGATGACAATGATGATGATTTGCATTGAGGTTTTTTAGTAAATTAAATTAAAATGAAATTTCACACATAAAGGCTGTTGCTGTTTCTTAGTTTTAGTTTTAGTTATTCTTAGTTTGATTGCATAGTAGTTGACTACAACTTACAACTAGCTGTCCCAGTAAATGTTGTTCTACCCTACTCTTCACATAGGGGTATGAAAAATAGTTGATGCCCAAATGTCAGTCCTACTTGATATACACACAATTCTATTTTATTTTATTTAAAACGTACATACATGTTAACGTTTTCTCTCCATTAGAACCATCCTCGTGCTTCAAGGAATATTATATAAAAAAAATTAACAAAATCGGTTCAGCCATTCTCGAGTTATGTGCTTACGTTGATAACTTACCAACACATTTTGCGATTCATTTTTATAATATAGATATCATATTGATATACAATTTTTATTTTTATTCATAAATTGTTAACTTAATGTTGATTGCCCGTGTATGAAATATGGCAAGGGAGCAGGGGTAGTAACATTTCTGATGTCACATATCAAAAGCATGTTAATGGACAGATAATTTAGGTAAATATTAATTTTCAAATTTAATCAATTCTTATATCAATCTCGAATAGTTGACTTGTATTACGAAAAAATAGAAAGAAAAGGATTTAATAAATCTAATATTAAAACATAATAGATAGAAGTAACTATTATTGGAATTTAATTGGTACAACAAAAAATATCTGTCTAAATCTATACTATAATATTATTGCGCTGAAGAGATTGTTTGTTTAAACGCGCTAATCTCAGGAACTACTGGTCCGATTTGAAAAATTATCGAGGCATGATAAAGGCAATTAATCATCACACTATGGCCTATGACCAACAGGAGCAGAGCACTGTGGGTAAAACTGCAGGGCACAGCTAGTTAATAAAGAAAATTTATTCAAATGCTTAAATAAATATTGTAACAACTTGAATATTTATAAACATTTGAACAATCAATTATTTTACTCCTAAAAATAATTAACATGAAAAAAGTATTTATGTTATGATCAGTTTTTTAGGTTACTCGCACAGTGATTCAAAATCTTCAACTGGTATGGTAGTAAAATGTAAGTATATAATTATAGTCTAGCTAAGTATGGGATAAAGATTCATAACGGCGAGAATTTTTTAGAACACTAAAAAATGAAATTCATAAGAATACCCAACTTCCAAAAAACATACAAATAAATTACAAGACATAAACAGTTGATTAAATACAATAAATAAATATTTTAAACTGTCTGAAATAATGTAAGAAAAATTACACTTAAAACTAAGAAATTTTTTGCTTCAAACAAAGTTTGTTTCAATGTTGTGAATATGAATTTTCTATGTAATTCTTCACAAATAATTTGAGAAACAATATTCTCACAGAATGTTCCAATTAATTCAATACGCTAAGCTTTTTTTTTGCCAAAGATAAAGTAACTGTGAAAGAAATTTGCTCGAGAAATCTGAAGCTTGAAGTTGTGAAGCGTGATTTTAATAATTGTAATAAAATTCATGCTACATACTTTAAATGGTTAATAGCTTTCTAACAGCATACTGACAAACCTTAATAACAGATACTGGAAATATTATAATGAAGGTACTAACATAATTAAATTTTTCAGCATCCTTCAACTCGAACTAAAATATTTATTCCATTAAAATGGAAATTATACAAATGCGTGTGGGTTTATAGGCAGTAGCATATAAAGTATGCAAAAATGCAATTGGTATAACAAGAATGACGGTTAATATTTTCCATAACATAACCTCAAAATGTGATAATGTCATGCCGATACGTTCGCACGAGTTATTTACACAAATATAATTATTTTTCTTACCTGATATGGTGTTTCTTCGTCCAGTTCATCCAATCGTTTCACATTCACACAATATAAACAAATTTCAACCGAATTCCACACATAAAGAACATCATCTTGTAACTCGATCAAATTACGCAATTTTGTACCCGAATATTTGCTCAAACTGTCCTTTAGATCTTTAAATATTTTGTGGTTTGCTAATTTCGTTTGATATTGTCGGTAATCCATCGCGAAAAATTGAATTTAAAGTTTGTTTTGAAAAACGGCTATGACAGCACCGAAAATTTGACAAATGTCAACTCTGCTTGACATTTCGGAATTGCGCTATTTCACGTTTCGTTTTAGGAAGTTTTAGAAAATAATCTGTATATGTTGCAAATTGGTGGGTAAAATATAATAAATTGTATTATTTTTTATTATTAGCTAGAATTGAATTTAGTAGACTAATAAAATAATGATTGTTATTTTATATCTTACATTAAATATTTTTTTCTCCAATACTTTATATGTCCTTTAAAATTTACCGTTACACTAGTCACTACCCACAGGATCTACAATTTATTCGATTTACCAGATATTTATGTTAATTCCTATTTTTTTCTTAATATTATGTCCTATTTTAATATCTTACAACTGTGTTTGTGTGGATGTGCTGTGAGTGGATTAAAATATTGGCGTATAGCCTAGTAAGGCTAATAAAAGTTTTATTTTAAAAACTATTCTTTGAAATTACAAAACTTATTAATAAATAAGAATTATAAATAAACTTATTATAACGCGTGAAAATGGTGTTCAAAAAAAAATCATTCATACAGAGCGTTTAGTATTCGCGTCTTGAATTTTCCCTAATATTCTAACCTACGGATTCATCTCAATTTGTTATTATTTTTGTACCTATTTGATTTCGCGTTGTGTTTATTAATAAAATAAAATAAAAAATATTTTTAAGAATAAATAATTAATTCCTCATATTGTGCCATTATCACTTTTTTGGAGGTTTTTTTCCACCCACGTCTTCGCATGCGTGGTTTGAAACTTGATAAATTAATTACCCATCTACTAGCCTCCTCGTGAACCACGCTTTCCATTGGTGAAAACAGTGGGTTGGAAAATCGGTGCAGTTGTTTCTGAGTTTATCGCAAACAGACAGACAGACAGCAGACGCGGCAAAGGATTTTTTGTGATTCAAGCTCAAACTCCATTTGTGTGTTAAAACATTATTTTTATTGTAATATGTTTTGAAATAAAAGCACTTAGATTTGATTTTTTAATAAATAGAAAACTGATAGATGCATAGGTTTATAGATACACAAAATAAGAGAAGGTAAGAAGAAATGTGTAGGTATAAATAAAAAAATAAATGCCTGTTGTTTTACAGGCATTTTTACACACATCGCACATGTTTTAAAATAATCTTTCAAACAGTAAAAAACATTATTATTTATTTTCCACATTAATACTCAATTCATATACCCACTACACCAGCAGGATATTAAAATTGTTAGCATTCGCAACGGACGTTACTTTTTCAAAATACGAAAAGCAATCAGGATAATCAAAACATCCACGCATGGGTAACTGATTGTTCTCTCACGGGGTACGTTGTATTTCACTCAGAAACCAAATGGTATCACGTAATTTCATCTCCCAACGCGTATCGTGCTTTCTTATAAATAAACCAAGTTATAGGCTGCGATAAATTTCGCGTTGGCAAGATTTGTGAACGCCCGTTGTTGTAATTTAAATTCTTTGTTTAAAATGGCAACACTACGTATTTTGAATGTTGATGGTGAGGATTCTATATGGTTATCTAATTGGCTGTTCTATTTGTGAAATTTTTTAGCGGTTTGCAAGTTTTTCAACCGACGCGGACGTTCTTCAAACGAAGGAGGCTCTCAATTTGATTTTATTTTGTCACTCGATAACTGTTTGATAGGAAATTGTTCCCATCTACCCATTATAAAGTTAGAAGTGGTACTTCCCTCCCCAGCAAGGTAACTTTATTTATTAGGGCATTTCCAAATTATTTCAGACATCATAATTTTACCAGTAGTTCTAATAATACAAATTAGCCGAAGGTAGGTTCGATTACAAAAATTGCAAAGCAAATCGGACCACCACTGAGACAGCTACGATGTCCATATCATTTCAGTTAGTTATTCCATTGCATGCTCAATCCTTCCTCAATCATATTAATTAAGAACAATTATTGATAATACCTAGCCATTAATTATTAGCCTACAAATCTTTGCGCCTTTCTTTAAATACCTAAATTTCACGACGGCGCGCGTATTTGCTAAAATACTCTTTCCTTATTAAGTATCCCGTTTTTGGTTTAAAATTATCTTCACACGCATCCCAATATTCTTCCAAACGCATCAATTGTCAAGCTATAAATGACGTACACACGAATCTACTTTCGCATGTACCTACAGAACAGATAAAAATATCAAGATGAGCAATTGAGATCAATGACAAAACATTGTATACTGAATAAAATATAAGACGCGAGCGCGAGATATAATACTATTGATAAATTTACCAACGTCTCACATGATATTACGGGGTGGCAATGTTGCCACCCTCTCGTACCCATTATTATGCCGGGCAGGTCGCGAAATGCAGGGCTGGCAAATATTGAATTCGCCAATCGTTGGCTTATAAAACAATAGACAGCAAATGTTCATTGATCAAAATATGGAAAACTGTCTAATTCTATATTTTTGTACATAACTTATCAAATTATTCTTTTTTAACTGACTTCAAAAAAAGGAGGAGGTTATCAATTCGGCCGGTATGTTTTTTTATGTATGTACACCGATTACTCCGAGGATTCTGAACCGATTTACGTGATTCTTTTTTTGTTCGATGCGGGATGGTGTCGAATTGGTCCCATAAAATTTTTCTCATTCCCATTTTTTGGATAGGCCCAGTAGTTTTTATTTTATGAGCATTTTTGTCTGTAGGTATTTGTAAATGTTGCAAGTGCAAGTTTGAAGTCGGTTGTTTTTAACGCAGTTATTGACTTGTTTCAGCTCAATTTCAATACCTAATTAATAATTTTACGAAGATCTTTAAATACACAGTAGGCATAATGATTTTAATCATCATTGAGTATTACCCTGCGTACACTGTACGTAGACAACATTACGACCATTTTTCAGTTGCAGGCAATTGTTAATTGTTAATTTTAAGGATGATTCGACAAATTGTAATATTTTCAATTATAATAAAATTAAATTAGTTATCATCTACTCATTAGCACTTGTAAAAAAATACAATAACTGTTCAGACTGTTTTATCGTTACACATTCCCATAACAGCCAAGGAAAAAGTTCCAGGACTCCTTCCTTTTCCTTGGCTGGTAACATTACCATAAAAAAACGTGCTTGTACCAGCCCTAAAGCAGGCAGCCCGGCGGGACGGCACCGATGAGTCGTCATTAATAACGACAGCGGAAATGTATCAAAAGGTGACGCGTGTCCCTTCGTCTGTCTCCAGCCTTATTTATGATGCCAACAAACAATATTTATTCCTTCGCATACGTCTATACATCATGGCATTAGCAAGTAGGTACGTGGATTGTGATACAATTTGATGAAATTATGGGACGCTTTTTTTGGTTTTGGTTGAACTTGATAGTAATAATTCATATAAGAATCGAAGAGAGTACTTCTAATGAATGTATCTTATAATTTATTAATTAGTCTCGTTAGGTGACTTTTCTTAATTACTGATCAATCATGTTAAAATTGGTGTTGGCTGCATGGCATTGGGAGGTTGAGGAAATAATTTTGGAAGAGGATTGCATTGAATACCTTCGTACCATGGACGAAGTTGAGGACGGCTGCTACTTATGAATTTTGACAGGGAATTAAAATAATAATGCATTCATAAAATAAATAGTTTTAATGTTTAATTCGATTAACAATAGAATAACATCATTCACTATTAGTATCTAGGTAGATACTTACCAAACATATTCTCCACATTTTATTTGTACAAGTGATAACCAAATTACATAGGTAACTAGTCCTAATAAAATACTAATTATTATTAATCTTCTAAAAAACAACACGTAGTAGGGTAAACGCACCCATGTTGGAACTATTCGTCACATGAAATATGGATACACAATTTACACAATATCGTCATACGTCAGAGTGTCGCGGGCTCTCCCGAGGCGTCTACCCCAATTACCGTTAGAATTGTTTCGTTGTCCTATCTATTACTTTTCCACCTAACTGGGGAATATGGGAGGCTGACTTACAAAAAATACGTGGTTAGGGCGATAACAATGATTGATATTTGTGGAAAACTATATTAATTATACGGTCTAATAGGTTTTCTGTTTCGGGAGGTTAATGGTATTCCCATAAAATCATTCGTCATATTTTTATTAGGTCTGACCAAATTATTATGGTAAACAAATGATTGCTTTGTGCCTTGTGTGTTTTTTTATTATAACGAACTTCAATAATAAAAATTGGAAAAATATAATGTAGCTGACGAATTTGTAGTAGATGAGAAGTTACCTCGATAAAGATACCTTCATCGTAAAAGCCTTGTAGAATTTTTTTTTCGAAGTTTTAATTTTACAGCCACTCAAAAATTCATTGATCAAGCTCATCACAAAAATAACAACGTTCAATTTATTTGTGTTCATAAATATGTAGGGAAACTTAAACAATCAACAGCAACTGCATACAAAAAAGTGAAGCCATTTTTCCCAAACCGCGCTCATTCCCAACATAACAGATAGCAGGAACAGACCACTTACTCCGTGCATTAGTCTCAACGTAAATTAACTTGAATTTACTATTGTACCTAAAACAAAACCAATATACCGCCTATAAATTCACAACTACGTCCGAAACACTTGAAGTGTGTCTTAACCGCGCGCGCGGTACATATGTTAGCCAAGAAAGGGTAAGCAAGTGCTACCTGGGTGGGAGGGGGTGGATTTACACCCCTCATTTGTTTGCGATGACCCCCAAGCACTATCTTGTGCGCGCTGTATCTTGGTATCACCTTGTCGTGGTTAGGTGAGGTTTACATGGCGCTAGATATTTTAAATTTTTGCTATTGTTTTATGCGAACGTTTAAAGATTATGCTTATGTTCTTTCAAAGGACAGGTGAGTGCTTTCTTTTTATAAAATATTTTCTTTATTTACGATATTTCTTGGCCTTAGTTTATATTTATTCGGTACGAATTTTAAATTATATACGTATGCAACGTATATAATTTAAATTATGTTGCACACCTTTCCACATTGAAATATAGGTACTCTAATAATATATTCGGTTTGATTTTTGTACATAGCATCGTCCATAAAATTAGATGAATAATGCAAATCAGTATTTGCCAGTGTTTTGTACGTATGCAACGTATATAATTTAAAATTCGTACCGAAAGATGTTTGACTCTTCAATCTTTTTCTGAAGAAAACACTGGCAAATACTGATTTGCATTATTCATCTATTTTTATGGACGATGCTATGTACAAAAATCAAACCGAATATATTATTAGAGTATATTTCAATGTGGAAAGGTGTGCAACATAATTTACATAAGATTCGTGATGACTATTAATGTTAATCTACAACCACTATTTTTACTATTCTTTTAAGGTTTAAATATATGAATGCATTACACTTTTTGTGTTCTTTAAAGTGCTCCATCTATGATGTTAAGGACTCTACACTCGCTTAATAATAATAAACAGTTCCAGATTTTATTGATTTTAAAGTCATTGTTAAAACATGTAACCGTTCCCTAAACAGCGACGCGTTAACATAACGGCATTGTATGGCCGTTTTAATATTAAGCCCGTTCACAATATTTACGAACAATATTAGCGCTTGGCGTTACGTTACTGCACTTACCCGACGCATCTTGCTAAGATTGGTTAAGGTAAGTTAGGTTTTGCATAATTCCCAAGTTAGGAAGATTTGTTTGGAGATTTTCGTATGCTTTATTGAATGGGGGGCGGGATTTTTAAGATGTGTTTAAAATGTAAATATGTATAGGTATGTGTTATGTGTTTTATATGACTAATCCAAGATGTTTTATGTTTTCAGGATTTTATTATGTGACTTTGTTCCAGCGTATTTTCTAATTGTTATATAGAAATACTTACCTTGAATTGTATAGCAGAGATGATGATAAAGATGGTGTAGCGTGGTTTATGGTAATTCTTTATGAATTTATTGGTAAAGTAATAAATGTGAGGCATCTATAATTTGAAAAGTTTAATGATAGTGTTGGGTAAATATTTATTTATAAAATATCAAATTTAAATATAATAATGATTTATTGTATCATTTCAAATGATAATAATACATATCCCGACTCAGGTTACATTTTTTCTATCGTTTTAAATGTTCGTTTCCAATCCTAAAATAAATAACAATAGCAATTGTTATTTAATTACATATCTAATATATAAAAATCAATGCCACTTTTCGTTGTAATTCCATAACTCGAGAACGGCTGAACCGATTTCGATAATTCTTTTTTTATTATATTCCTTGAAGTACGAGGATGGTTCTTATGTAGAGAAAACGTTAATATGTACCACGGGCGAAGCCGGGGCGGACCGCTAGTTATATAATATTATTTTAAAACTGCAGTAAAAATAGTTTCATAAAGAAGGCTCTAGATGAAAGTAATCTTTTACTTAGTTCAATATTTTGCGCCAAGATAATTGAACGTCCTCTCAGAGCTTAAGTTATTGCAAGGAATTGATATAAATAGTGTTGGATGAAACTAGGGTTTAAATTTAGGTCTTACAAGGGATTTATGTGAATTGTACTATGTTGAAATAGTAGGTAACTAAATTACGAAAAATAAAAATTATGAGGTAATGTTTTAAATTCTAAATATGAATTCCTGCTTATTTTATAAATGTGCTTCATGTGAAACCTATTTAATACGATAATATAGACTGAAAATGTGAGCATTAAATTAAATGAACACATTATTGTCCAAATAAATAAGTTTTATAGGTACAAACAATGCTATGTTAACATAATGTACAGCTTACGTTTAATATTTCACTAACAAATAACCATTATCCGACGTATAAATAGATCCAGTCACACTTTTAGCCTTATCGCTCGCCATAAACAGAGCCAAATCAGCAATCTCCTCTGGATCTCCCCAACGATTGAGCAGCGTCCTAAACCCTATTTCCTCATACGGCAAATGTATCCCAGCATTAGCAAATATATTAGTTTTAACCGGTCCAGGTGAAATAGCATTAACGCGTACTCCATACTTTGATAATTCTATAGCTGCACCACGCGTGAAATGGTCCAGACCAGCTTTTGAAACACAATTAGCGGTGTATTCAGCATTTGGTATCTCTGTACTTCCAACACTTGATATATTTATGATATTACCTTTACTAGCAATGAGGTATGGTGTAGCCAATTCAGTTAGAACAACAGCTGCACGAAGATTGATTCTTATAATTTCATCAAAGGTTTTTATAAAACCTCCTTCTAGTGTGCATCTTCTTAGAATACCAGCGCAGTTAATCAGAACGTCTAGTTTTGTGAATTTCTCTATTGTATCTGTTATTACTTTTTCTGCTTCACTATCATTGTTTAAATCAGCTTTGATTGTGAGAGGATCTTTACCAGAATTACGGCATTTTTTAGCAATTTCTTGAAGGTGTTCTTCATTTCTTCCAACGATGGTAACATTAGCGCCTTCTTTAGCGAATGCGATTGCTATAGCGGCTCCTAGTCCTGAACTGCCTCCAGTAACAACAACAACTTTATCTTTAAAACTCATATTTAAATCGAGTTGAAGAATACTTGGACAATGAAGAATTAGTCTATTTTATTGAGGTTTATATACGACACAGATTATAAGACCTTTGAAAACAATAGCTTTGTGTTATAATTAAGGGTAATTATATTCCATAAATGGAATAAAGAATATTTAATGAATATTAATTTGAAAAGAGACTGAATATAGGTATAAAAACGGTGTATGTATGTACTTTTGTTCAAAAAATACGTAGGTATACACGAAAATGAAGGTATTATCAATGCAATGTGTTTTAATAAGGTACTACAAAGGGATTTATTAAAGCACGTTGAATAAAACTTTTAAAAATAAATATTAAGTATAATATTAAATAGTGAAAAATGAATTTTCTGGTTTAAAGTAAATATTTAAATTAATAATAATTAATAAAAATAGTATCAAATTCATTTTCTGGTGACATTTTATTATACTTAAAGGAAATTATTATAAAATAAATAAACACAATTTGTTCTGAACATAATATAATAAATAACCACTAACATTAACTATAACATAATAACATTAATATTTAAGTAATAAGTAACCATTATCCGAAGTATAATTAGAACCAGTAACACCTATGGCTTTATCACTAGCTAGAAACAGAATAATATCTGCAATTTCTTCAGGCTCACCCCAGCGATTAAGAAGTGTTTTAAACCCTATTTCTTCATACGGCAAATTGATTCCAGCATTGATAAATAAGTCAGTTTTTACTGGTCCAGGGCTCATAGTGTTCACTCTTACTCCATGCTTTGATAGTTCGATAGCAGCTCCTCTGGTAAAATGATCCAAAGCTGCTTTTGACATAGAATAAGCTGTGTAGTCACCATCACGTATCTGTCTTCCTCCTACACTTGAAATGTTCACTATATTTCCCTTACTAGCTATCAGATATGGAGTAGCTTGATTGGTTAAGTTCACAACAGCTCGAACGTTCGTTGCCATGACTTCATCGTACACTTTTAACGCATTACCACTTTCTAATGTACCATTACGAAGTATTCCAGCATTGTTTATCAAAATATCAAGTTTACCAAACCTTTTGATTGTTTCTTCCATTATTCTTTTAACGTCATCGTTCTTAGTTATATCTGCTTTTATAACAAGAGGGTTTCGTCCGGACAATGCGCATAGCTTTTCAACTTTTTGTAGCTTCTCTTCATTCCTTCCTGTTATAACGACGTCAGCGCCTTCTTTAGCGAAGGATATAGCTGTCGCAGCTCCTATACCAGAGCTTGAGCCGGTCACAAGAACAACTTTTGACTTGAAACTCATAATGATGGTAGTAGCTTCGTTCCCTGCAAAACACTGAAGAGTATACTGGTCCTTATTAATATTTATAGGATCATTTCTGTACGTAAAACCAAGTAATTCATCTTTTTCCTACATATATTGAATGGTAATTGTGTATGTGCAATTTACCAATTTGTTAATTTTCCTGCTGACGCAAAAATACAGGTAAATGAAGTTATTTTGAAACATTGAAATTGCAGTCACGAGACTTCATCGTTTAAGGGCTGATTTTTCAATCGTTGGTTAAAACTTATTCATCGAATAACGTAATACTACCATTTCAAAAATGTATTCTTATTGTCCGTATTTGACAGTTTACAGGTGACATTTTAAAATGTTCGTGTAATACTTTATTGGACGGATAAATTTTAACCAAGGATTGAAAAATCGGCCCTAAGTTTTTCAACTAAATTCTGAGTTATGTTAACAATCAAGAATTGAGATTGGGCATTGAAAATTGGGCATTACATCTATAACCAATCTGTTTAGTTACGGGAAAAAAATAAGGTCTAAAACGTTGACTCAAAGATCTGCTAGACAGATATTGCATTGGTATGATTCAATCTCTTGTCGTGTAACTGACCTAAGTCAATAAATAAACGATGATTACAATGTGATGACCAGTTTTGTGCCAAACACAACATTTTCCTTATATTTGATATCCATACTAATATTATAAATGCGAAAGTAACTCTGTCTGTCTGTCTGTTACTCAATCACGCCTAAACTACTGAACCAATTTGCATGAAATTTAGTATGGAGATATTTTGATACCCGAGAAAGGACATAGGCTACCATTTATTGCGAAATATCTACCACGGGCGAAGCCGGGGCGGACCTCTAGTTTTCTATATTTGCTTAGTAGCCTGTACAAAATCACATATTTTTGTTGATAATATTAACAATTATTAAAAAAAAATGTTTTGTCTTTTGAAATTTACTTATTATACTTAAATATTTTAAACAATTTCTAAACCTATTCTTCTTGCAAATACCAAGAGAAGGAATCCGTAAAATTAAAATGATTTCCCCCGCCGTGGCTCTCTTGCAGTAAGCACATTTTTAAAGTGAAACTTTTATTACATCGTCTCAAACTTTTTGGTCTGTGTAGCGCATGTCGCGTGACGCACGATACCAAGACGATACGTACGATAATGTCTATAGTGTGAAAAAAAGTTTCACTTTTATCGTGGTTTCATAAAACCACACAACATTTTTTTATTTGTAATATTAGTAAAGATGCATTTTAGTCACACTGAGTAATTAATAAATTTGGATAAAATAATTTAAAATAAGATTATTGGCAATAAATAAATTTTAATTTGAAGGGCATAATCTACGTTTAACTAGAATAATATATTAAATAACTATATACAGTAGAGCTGTTAAAAAATATTACAACAATGAAAATCCGTAATCCACCACAAAATTAGATCCAGTTACTCCCTTTGCTTTGTCACTCACTAAATACAATATAGTATCAGCTATTTCTTCTGAATCACTCCATCGATTTAAAACAGTTTTTAACTCCAATTCATCAATAACAGTTGAAGTATTGAATAATCTTGTTTTAACAGGTCCAGGGCTGATTGCGTTGACTCTAACACCGTATCTACCTAGTTCCAATGCTGCACCTCTTGTAAAATGATTAATAGCCGCTTTTGACATACAATATGCTGTATATTTATATGAAACTAGTTGAGTACCAGCCACACTCGACACATTAAGGACATTGCCTTTACTGGCTTTAAGATATGGTGTCGCTAACATTGTCAAATTTACAACGGAACGAACATTGGTCTTAATAGTTTCGTCAAAGGTAGATAAAATGTCACCATCTTCAAGAGTAGCATCAAGAAGTACTCCTGCGTTGTTAACTAGAATATCTAGTTTATTGTATTTCTCTATTGTTTCTGTGATGATCCTTTTTGCATCTGTATCGTTGGTAACATCGGCTTTTAATACCAGAGGGGCTTTTCCCTTTGCTTCACATAATTCTGCGACCTTTTTTAATCTTTCTTCATTTCTGCCAACTATAACTACATCAGCTTTTTCTTGAGCAAATGCGAGGGCTGCTGCTTCGCCAATGCCTGAACTAGCGCCGGTCACAATCACAACTTTAGATTCGAAAGACATTCTGGCTAGCTATTTAAAGACAGTATTTTTACCTGATTAAAATTTAATATCTTCGCAGACAAATGTATTATAGCGTATGAGTTACTTTTGATCGTGTGATTTTTATTCGTAAGTTTTTTTATTTTATACGGAGCAACTACACTAACTTTTTTTATTATGTCCTTAATGACGAAAGAACATTTAAATGAATTTTGGCAAACGTTAAGTTTATAACGAAAATGCATTAATTAATTTGTTTTGCTGATTGTATGTTATCTTTTCAATAAATAAACAACTTTAAGTAAGTACCTGTCATTAAGTGGATACATTAGTAATTGTTGTCTTGTATAATCAGTTGCTTGTTTTGTTATCATCTACTTGTAAAACAACATCATTCAGGTTCTGTTATATATAATTATATATTTTATAATTCATAATAACTTTTAGGGTTATGAAATTTATTTTTTACCACCTTGTTTCTTTTTCAACTGAGTTCAGAGCAAATTTCCTAAAAAACTCCACAGAATTTTTAAATTAACGTCCTAAACATTTAAATTGAAGCGATTTTTATTATTTCGTATAATAAGCATACATTAAACCGTTTATTAGGTACCTAATTTCTTAACCTACACAAATCTATACATATAATAAATCTGTAGAACGGTCAATTCTGTACATTGAAAATATTGAAAATATAAATAGCAGGGGGTGTTACTGGATCGATACCAAGCCCAAATATGTGATTAAAAAATTTTTTGTCTGTCTGTCTGTCTGTCTGCTGTCTGTCTGTCTGTCTGTATGTGAAGGCATCACGTGAAAACTAACGGTTCGATTTCGATGAAACTTGGTATAATTATACCTTATGATCCTGGGCATAAAATAGGATACTTTTTATCCCGGAAAAATACGTAGAAAAAAAAAATCATAATTTTTCCGCGCGGACGGAGTCGCGGGCGGAAGCTAGTACTCAAATAAAATTGGAATTTAACCTAAAATTTTTTAACTTTTAAATTGGCCTTGTTTTCGCTTAATTTAAATTTATCACAAGACATTTCCATCTCATGTTCATGATACTTACACACATACACACACATCCTCACAAACTTTCGCATTTATATAATACTAGAGGTCCGCCCCGGCTTCGCCCGTGGTACATATTTCGTAATAAAAGGTAGCCTATGTCCTTTCTCGGGTATCAAAATATCTCCATACCAAATTTCATGCAAATTGGTTCAGTAGCTATGGCGTGATTGAGTAACAGACAGACAGACAGAGTTACTTTCACATTTATAATATTAGTATGGATTATTAGGATTGGCTTTTCGCGGTTTCGCCCGCGTTTAAAGTTTAAAGGGAAACCCACATAGGTCCCGTTCACGTCGGATTTATGGAATAAAAACTAGCCTATGTGTTAAATTTTAGCTAGGTAGACTCGCAAACAAACAAACTTTCGCATTTATAATATTAGCAGGAAGTAGGATTTTAATACCAACGTCACTTATTGTAAGGAGAGGTCGGGTAAGAGGAAGGAAATAATATGAATGAAATACCAATAGATTAAGAAAATTTTGTTTGTTTTCCTTCATACAGTTGGGAATACCTACATCTTATTTTCCTGAAATCTTTACCTCTTCAAAGTGCAAATTATAAAATAATGTCAAGAAATTATGAATTAAACAGTTACTCAAATAACGTAATTTTTTCTTTCATTTTCCTCCAATAAAGACAAAAAGTTCAAAAATTTTGTAAGAAAACTTAAAATACAAAATATTTCACCATAATTAGTAGATATAGAAATATTGGTAATTAAAGAGTCCCGTTTTAAAAACAAATTTCGCGAAATATTTAAGAGCAATTACATTAACGATTATGCAGATAACATTAATGGATAAATAATTTATTCAGATACCGTAGTGTCAGCCCTATTACGACTCTTATCACAGAGCAAATTATGATAAAAGATTGAATAAATAGCCTTTTCAATAGTGGCGGATACTAAGTAGTAGATACGCAGTCCAGTGCAAGGCGCAAGTTTAAAAGATGAGTTTTAAATCAAAAGTTGTTGTAGTTACTGGTTCAAGTGGAGGAATCGGGGCAGCTATAGCAATCGCTTTCGCTAAAGAAGGCGCTGATGTTGTTGTCATAGGCAGAAATGATGAAAAACTAAAAAGCGTGAAGAAACAATGCGAATCTTACGGACGCACCCCACTAGTCTTAAAAGCAGATGTATCTAAAGACGAAGATGCGAAGAAAATCATAGCAGATACGATTAAAAAATTTGGTAAACTAGATATTTTGGTGAACAACGCTGGCATTTTGCGGATGAGTAGCTTCGTTGAAGGCACATTCATGAGTAGCTATGAGGAAGTACATAATACGAATTTACGTGCAGCTGCTCTTTTATTACAATTGGCGACTCCACACCTTATAGCTAGCAAAGGTAATGTAATAAATATATCCAGTGTGGCTGGCAGACAGCTGGTTAACTACCAAGGCACAGCCTATGGTATGTCGAAAGCAGCGATGGATATGTTAACAAGCGGAGCTGCATTGGAGCTTGGGAAGTATGGCGTAAGAGTCAATACAGTTAGTCCTGGTCCTGTAAAAACTGATATAATAACAAACAGTGTAAAAGAAGGTGAAGTGGCTGAAGAAATTACTGTTAAAACTGTCTTGAATAGATGGAGCGAACCCGAGGAAATTGCAGATTTGGTTCTATTCATTGCGAGTGATAAAGCTAAGGGAATCACAGGGTCTAACTTTACATCAGACAATGGATATTTGGTCGTGAAGTAAATGGAAAAGTTATAAAATATTGATGTGATTGTATCATGATTGTATGATGTACGATTTTACTATTTTTGTTACAATATACAAATGAACTAATTACTTTAGTTTTATTTATTTACTTCTCTTTTAATAATTTTGATGGTAGGTTTAAAGTTTAAACCACTTTATACATAATATTATGTTGTTGGCTATGATATATAAAAGAGCTAGATACGTTACCCGCTCTCTATTTTGGCAAGAAAAAACTCAGGTAAGTGCCCGAGTTTCACTTAGTCACGCACCATTCAGCGTCGTGGCTGGACGTTCTTTTTGTATTTTAATCGGCAGTTGTTATTACGAAGTACATGAGTGAGACATGTATTATGTCTCGTGCGTGAGAGTGAAAGAGAGAACAACTGTATTGGTGATAATGCGTTAGTAAGTAGGTATGTATTAATTACGCTGTTTTTTAGTGCAATGATGTTGGCGTATGCCGCGTCTACTAGTATAATAGGTCATTGGTTGTTGGTGCAAAATTGTAATTTGGACGCCTAATTTTCCGGTCGTAGATCTAATTTTTAAATTTATAAAAAATAATGTAATATTTTTAAAACATTACCTACCCCCATTTTTTAATCAGTCATCTGATTATTTTAATATCATTTAAAAATAATCTTAATTTGCATGCTATGTTTAAATGTATTTACTATTTGGACTCGTTATTGATCATTAGTTAATAAGCATATTATTTTTATTCTTTACAAAATAGCGATTAAAACCACATGATATTTATTGTCTATAGGAATCGAATCTATAGCACAGCTTACTACATAGTTACTTACAGGCTTATAGGCTTTTGAACTGTTACTGAATTTTCATATAAATCTTTGTGAAATGGACAATGATCGAGTTTTCAAAACCAAGACTTATTTTCAATCAATGTAAACATAGCAGCTTCTTATAAACAAAAGAAATTGTAAATTATTTTTTTTTTACTGTTTTCTAGATTTTGATAGAATTGTCGAAATGCATGCAAAACTGACAGATGCGAGATGACAGTGACACATACTGACAGATGCGAGATAAATAAAAAAAAATACTAGATTTTGATAGAATTTTCAAAATGCATGCTGATCTCAACTGACAGACGCGAGATGACGGGAATACATATTGACAGACGCGAGATGACGGTGATCTAAACTGACAGACGCGAGATGACAGTAATACGTATTGACAGACGCGAGATGACAGTAATACATATTGACAGACGCGAGATGACAGTAATACATATTGACAGACGCGAGATGACGGTGATCTAAATTGACAGACGCGAGATGACAGTAATACATATTGACAGACGCGAGATGACGGTGATCTCAACTGACAGATGCGAGATGACGGAAATACATATTGACAGACGCGAGACGACGGTGACACATACTAACAGATGCGAGATAAATAAAAAAAATTCTAGATTTTGATAGAATTGTCAAAATGCATGCAAAACTGACAGACGCGAGATGATGGTGAAACATACTGACAAACGCGAGATTACGGTAATCTAAGCTGACAGACGCGAGATGACGGTAATACATTTTGACGGACGCGAGATGACGGAGATAAATATTGATAGACGCGAGATGACAGTAATACATATTGACAGACGCAAGATGACGGTGATCTAAACTGACAGACACGAGATGACGGGAATACATATTGACAGACACGAGATGACGGGAATACATATTGACAGACGCAAGATGACGGTGATTCATACTGACAGACGCGAGATGACGGTGATGCATACTGACAGACGCGAGATGACGGTGATCTAAACTGACAGACGCGAGATGACAGTAATACATATTGACAGACGCGAGATGACAGTAATACATATTGACAAACGCGAGATGACGGTGATCTAAATTGACAGACGCGAGATGACAGTAATACATATTGAGTATTGACAGCCGCGAGATGACGGTGATCTCAACTGACAGATGCGAGATGACGGAAATACATATTGACAGACGCGAGATGACAGTAATACATATTGACAGACGCGAGACGACGGTGACACATACTAACAGATGCGAGATAAATAAAAAAAATTCTAGATTTTGATAGAATTGTCAAAATGCATGCAAAACTGACAGACGCGAGATGATGGTGAAACATACTGACAAACGCGAGATTACGGTAATCTAAGCTGACAGACGCGAGATGACGGTAATACATTTTGACGGACGCGAGATGACGGAGATAAATATTGATAGACGCGAGATGACAGTAATACATATTGACAGACGCAAGATGACGGTGATCTAAACTGACAGACACGAGATGACGGGAATACATATTGACAGACACGAGATGACGGGAATACATATTGACAGACGCAAGATGACGGTGATTCATACTGACAGACGCGAGATGACGGTGATGCATACTGACAGACGCGAGATGACGGTGATCTAAACTGACAGACGCGAGATGACGGTAATCTAAACTGACAGACTACTGGCCTAAACCTAGTATTGTAAAGAAGACATTTGGCTGAATTTAGGTATCTACTAAAGTACAAAACAGATAAAATAACATAAAAAGCCAATAAGTCAAAAATGAATTTTGCCTATATAATTGTTTAGGTGTAAATAATTGACCTCATGTATAGCATTCCATCGTGATGTAAGAATTTATATGAATTTTTGGATAATAAGCATCTGACATCTTCTCGCATAAACTACTGAACTTTTGTTTTGATAGTTTTTAAAATAGAAAAAGTTTCTACTCCAAATAATTTGATTGCGGATTGAGCATCAGTTCATAATAATTTTATATAAGTTTTTGAATGATTAAAATAATGTCTAGAAATATATAAACCTTGAACACTATATATAAATAATGTTGCATGCAATATTTACCGCCTGTATATTTTCGAACGGCCTTTTATTATATTGTCCAAGTTGCTAATTAATTTTGGTTATAGTTTAGAAATGGATTCTAGGTATACTAACTTTATACAGATAAAATTGATTTTAAGTAAATCAAGGTATAAAGTGGAAATTTTCCAAAAAAATATTTTATAATCTTTTATTATTTATTCCTTTTTGAAATTTCAGTACGTTATTAAATCGTTCAAATAAAAACAAATCAGAGGACTCAGTAGTATAATATTAACAACAATAATTTTTATTAATTTATTAGAGCAACATGTGACACAAACAACAGAGGCCCCTCTTATTATAATATCATTGGGGCCTCTAGACAAATGGCAGAATAGCTAAGGAATAGAATCATCGTAGGTACCTACCACCCATAAATAAATTTTTTACTTGACTTCAACAACAATTTATTACTATAATAACATATACTTAATTTAAATTTTTATATTTACATAAAATACTTTTAAATTATAATTACAAATATCACAAACACACAAAAAATAACTAGAAATTACAATAATATATAACAGTCTTCACTGAATAAACGCAGGAACTGCAAGCTGTAAGAACTCGCTTATCACTCATACCTAAGTTTCAAATAATTCAAATTTTCCTTCAATTTTTTTTAAAGCAAGAAAAACATGGACACAATTTATGATCCCATTTGCTTTAAAATCACATTGATGCATTGCTTATATTCAATTATAAGCCAAAGCTCCACTATCACAAGTATAATTTGATCCTGTGACGCTCTTAGCGTCATCACTCGCTAAATAAATAACCATATCAGCGATTTCTTCAGAACTCGGATCCTTGTATAAAAGAGTATTTAATAGTGTTTCAATTTCATGTTCATCCAGTACTGCCTGTGTACTCACTGAATTAACTCTCACTCCTTCTTTACCTAATTCAGACGCAGCTAATTTTGTGAAATGGATTAAAGCTGCGTGTGACATACAATACGCAGAAAGTTGTACGGATACAACTCTTGTACCAGCAATCGATGATACATTCACTATATTGCCCTTACTTGCTATTAGATGTTCTGTTGCATATGAGGTTAATACCATTACAGCTCTGATATTCATATTCATGACATCATCAAACGTTTCCAGAATTGTTGCATCTGTTATATTTCCAAATCGTAGTATAGACGCGTTGTTTACTAACACATCTAGTTTTTTATACTTCTCGATTGTTTCTTTGATAACCCTCTCCGCTTGATCATCGTAAATAAGATCAGCCTTGACAATGAACGCACACGCGCCTTCTTCGTCGCATAGTTTCTTTACCTTTGCTAGTTTTTCCTCGTCTCTGCCAACTAGTACAAGGGAGGCGTGTTCTTTAGCGAATTTGCTGGCTATACTTTGACCGATTTTAGAACTTGCTCCGGTGATGACAACAACTTTATTTTTAAACATCGTCACGTGTTTGCAGCGCGGTATGCGTGTGCGCACTGGCTTAGATAGTGGTTTGGCGTCGCGGGAACAGGAAAACGTTGCAGGCGATATTGTAAACGATGAAATGAATGACGCATAGCTTTGAATTTACGTAAGGGAATTCCCGATGAATTTGTTTATAAATTTGGTTTATTATTTTAATTGGTATACTAAAATATGATGTAGATTTTGAATTAATAAAATCAGTACGTAGGTATACTTACACGAAAATCATAGGTTAAGGAATTCTTTTCGATATTAATAAAGACAATTATTTATCTTATGAAAATAATCTTATTGAAGTTCAAATGTTGTTTAATTTTCTAAATACTTAATACGTTCACATAATTAACGATGTTTTATATTTCTTAACTACTTAAGTTACTTTTATTCTAAATATTATTTCAGAATTTTATATGCTACCTTATGGCCAGACATCGAAAAATTTTGCACGTTATTTCTACGAAACCTCGTGTAAGTTGATATCGCTTTGATATCAACTTACACGATATGAAATATATTATCACTACATTGCTGTTTTTGTTTCAGTTCTAGAATCAAAAGTTCCAACAGAAGAAGCAATGGAGTATGATGCAACAAACTGAGTCAATATGACGTCATAAGTTCCTGTCGATGGCCATGAACCATACCAAAAGGACAAACACACTCATATTATACCTAAATACAGTTAACTAGCTTTATTAATAACTTACATTCCTTAAAATAAATCGAGTTTCTAAATTCGTTGTTTTTCTTTGATTTAAATTAAATTGTTAGGTATTGTACCTAGTTACATTTTGCCTTCTTGCAAAAAGTACAAGAATACTTTGGAAAATATAATTTTATAGCATAGGTACCTAGTTGAGTTTTTGTTATCAAAATCCAATAAAGTTTTTTTCTATTCAGTTTCTATTGTTATTGAAGAAAACATAATGTAACTAGAAATAGGTATAAAAAGATCCATGTTTATAATTTGTAAATAAGAGATAATATTATAAAAATGAATCCCAAAATGTGTTGGTAAGCGTATAACTTGAGAACGGCTAAACCGATTTCGTTAATTCTTTTTTTATAATATTCCTTGAAGTTCGAGGATGGTTCTTATGTAGAGAAAACATTACCTGAATCTAGACATGTACAGTACGATTCACGAAAGGTGATTCACGCAAGTTCACTCATGAAGAAAAGACAATAATAGATATTATAATGTTGGTTAAATAATTTATTTTTTATTTATTTAAAATTAAATCTCACCTCGCACCTCCTAAAATATGCCTTCTGCGCCGTGGTCATCTTTCGTGAATCTACTGTACATTCATTTGTATAATTAGTTATACCTACGGATCGACTCGAATTTACATTGAACTTAACAAGAGCACCTTGTTCTCTTGGCAATGGCATTTCTTCTGAATTGGTTAAAAGATGCTTTTGAAATCTTGAAGCAAATATATTATTTACAAAATTATTTTTTTCTTTGATTAGATGTACATACGGTTGCACAGTATTTTTTTGACCCTTCTTTTGCGACAGCCTAATTTTATTGAATGAACGTATGGATATATACATGACAAACGCAAGAGTAAAACTCCCATGAAGCTCACTATCATACTTTTCGAAAAAATGCAATCTGAATAAAAAGTACCGGTTATTTATATAATTCAATTTTTATTTTTTATTAATTTTTCTACCATTATAACACATTTTTTTGCTTTGCGAGCGTCAAGGCTAGCCATAGGGCCAATTTTAGATCCATTCGGGGAAGAGCTGTGACTTCGCAATTTCGAGATAATCGCATAAATAACAAAATTTCATTTCTTTTTTTGTGACTGAACTTTTAAGAATTAGCAAATTATTTTTACTTCAAAACATAGTTATATGTATGGACTACTTCTACAAAAAAAACCAATTGCGAAAAGAGCGGATTTCGCGAGATATTAATTTCTGAAAAAGTACCGGTACTTTGACGATTTTTTGTATAAAATCCACAATACAAATTGAACTTACCTATAGAGTTGCGTTTCTCAGATGACGGAATACTACAGAAAATTTGATGAGATATATTGTTAGTAAATTGAAGTGTCTATAACATAATATAAAAAATAAAAAAGTTATAAAAAAATGATTTAAAATTAAACAAAATTTCTTTATGCAGTAAAATTACATCATTTACAAATTAATCTTAATTATTTTTTTATTGATGTTGTTTAACGTTTATCGCGACATAAGGTGTTATAATAAAAATGTTTTTGCTTTAAAAGACTTTCAATAAATTCTCTATTTGTTTGGTCGGATGACATTTAATTAGATAAATAAAAATAAATAGTTCTAATTTTTTTTTATTCAACTCATCCATCAATTGAAATTGCTTTCTCGGGGCACTAGATAACAAGATTACGACTATTTATTTCAACTTATTAGTTGACATTATTGACATTATCAGTATTAAAAAATTGCCTTTGCCCTCTGCTGTTATTGAAATGTTAAAACCATTTCAATTCAATGAAGAAGAGGATGAACCCAACGAAGAAGAATCTTATTGTACTGAAATTGAAGACAGTTCACTCATTCTAACAAATGAAAATGACGTATTTTTAGTTTAGACATTTTCACATTTCATTTCACTCCCTTAGCTACATATTTTTTCCTGCCAAATCCAAGGTCAAGTTTATTTTAATAATTTTACAGACAAGGAAACTTACAAATTTATGTGATCCTCTTCATAGTATAATGTGGTATAAGTATATATAAATAAAGAAAAAAAATAGTAATTGGGGTACCTACTTACCTTTATATGAAAGCATGAAATAAAAATATTGATAAAGTGTGTTTTAGGATTTTATACAAAAAATCGTCAAAGTACCGGTACTTTTTCAGAAATTAATATCTCGCGAAATCCGCTCTTTTCGCAATTGGTTTTTTTTTTGGAAGTAGTCCATACATATAACTATGTTTTGAAGTAAAAATAATTTGCTAATTCTTAAAAGTTCAGTCACAAAAAAAGAAATGAAATTTTGTTATTTATGCGATTATCTCGAAATTGCGAAGTCACAGCTCTTCCCCGAATGGATCTAAAATTGGCCCTATGGCTAGCCTTGACGCTCGCAAAACAAAAAAATGTGTTATAATGGTAGAAAAATTAATAAAAAATAAAAATTGAATTATATAAATAACCGGTACTTTTTATTCAGATTGCATTTTTTCGAAAAGTATGATAGTGAGCTTCATGGGAGTTTTACTCTTGCGTTTGTCATGTATATATCCATACGTTCATTCAATAAAATTAGGCTGTCGCAAAAGAAGGGTCAAAAAAATACTGTGGGTTGCAATAAACACGGTCATACATTGATTGCTATTTTTCCAGAATAGTGAATATGGGGATAAATAAAAGTGCAATATTTATTATCATCATTTATTTTATTTATTACCTACTATCTAAAATTATTGTTTAAAATTATTCTGAAGTAAAAATATTGAAGAAAATGCATTCTGAAATTGTCATATACACAGTGCCGTCTTTAGGATCAACGAGGCTATGGGCCAAGGTACTGGCTGGGGCCTATGTAAGGGATGGAAAATCCTTAAATTTTAACTTTATCATTTTTCAGTTTAATAAGAAATAGTAAAATTATTAATAAGAATTAAGAAGATTTTATGCCTTTCTCAAAACTTATACAATAACGAATCTCAGTTGAACAAGTAACCTTTTGCTTCTATACTAAAGATCTAAATTAATCACAACAACATGCTACCATTATCACAAACTAAATTCGATCCAGTGATACCTCTTGCCTTATCACTAGCCACAAAAAGTATCAAATCAGCAATCTGCTCCGGTTCAGTCCACGGATTGAGAACACTTTTTAATTCAACATTTTGTTTTGTTTTTCCCGCGTTTTTGTACATATTGGTCCTAACATCTGATGGGCTAATTGAGTTCACTCTAACACCATGCTCTCCTAATTCTATTGCCGCCGCTCTAGTGAACTGGTTTAGTGCCGCCTTTGTCACACTAAACGCACCGTATTCTTCGCATACAACTTTCTCTGCGTCAATCGCAGATATGTTTACTACATTACCTTGACTTGCTATCAGGTGTGGAGCTGCATACGTAGTTAGAAAAACGGGAGCCGCGATGTTTACATCCATAATTTCATCAAACGCATCGACCAGAGTGTTATCTCTTAATTTTCCATATTCTAGTACTCCAGCATTGTTGACTAGGACGTCTATTCTCTTGTGTATTTTTATTACTGAGTTTATAACACCGCTGTATACTTCCTCTGTGAGGTCTGTTATGATTATAGATACTTTACTTCCTGCAGCTTGGCAGGCGCTCTTCACATTTCTTAGTTTTTTCTTATTGCTCGCTACTAAGACGAGTTGAGCGCTTTCCTTAGCAAATGCTACAGCCGTGGCGGCTCCAATGCCTGAACTTGCGCCGGTTATTACAACAACTTTGTTTTTACAACTCATGGCCACGAGCGAGCGCAAGGAGCCGCTACTAAACACTGAAGTGTATGCGCAGTCGACAGTTGCGGTCTTTGAATGCGTTCAGCTTGAAATGGGAACGTTTTTGCGTGTAAATAACTAAATAATTAATTGATTTATAATATTAAAAATGTTAAAAATATATTTTGCCTGTACTTATTATTTCTACAGGAAATATATACTTAATAGAATAGAATGAACGAGAAGTTTTGCTTTATAAAAATGGACCTATTTCATTATACCTATATATAGGTATAGTGAATATGTTTTTGTTTACTTGTAAGCATTAACTATTTCAGGGACAGGAAAATGCGTTATCGTATAGGTTACGGTTATATTATATCGGCAGCAAGTCCTCGAATCATCGGACAAATACCTACGAAGTTTGTGAGGATACTCATTCACGAAAAAATGACTGGACTGATTTAGACGAAATGTAGTTGTATTGGATAAACATAAGATAAAACCTGATAAATACCTAGGTATATAAAAATACTGGAATTTGCCCACGGGTTCGTCCGCGGGAAACCGCGCAGCGCGGCTAGAACCACGGTTAGGTAGATGTGTTATACTTATTTATCAGGATAAGAAAGTAAGCATAGGTAGGCACTTCTGTGTTCTGCCAGACGAACGAACTTTTTTGCCTCAAAAGGGAATCGATAAGTCGGTCGATCCTTAATTAAAAAAAAAATAATAATATTAATTACGTTAAAAAAACAACATAATCTTAGCCTCGATATACCTAATACGTCCGAAACGGGAAAAATGTGTTTTATAATTCACTCGATAATAATTTAATAGCTTAAAAAAAACAAAGATAAAGTTACTCGTGAATTCATATCTTTCGCAATATTAGTTAACCTCTGACCAATCCTGTGACACATCTGTTGATTACGACTAACAAAAATAAATTTTTGTGCAATATTTTTACATAACTACGGATAAATTTATTTCGGTTTTCTAAATATTTAAATTGTATGTACCTATATGTATATAGGTTAGGTTACATCAAAGGTTCACAAAAAACGTGGACAGAAGCAGAATTCTAGTAAACCTTATTTATTAAAAAATTCTCCCTAAATTAGTAGGTACCTACCTAATTCATATTCAGAATTTTATATCAATGCTAATCTTTATATCTGTCATTAAAAATTAAATTATCATTCTTTATTGATATTATTAATCTTTTTTACTTGGTAATTGATGAGTATGTTTATTTTTATTTATTACCTACCTACCTATTAAGATAGATTTATTTGTCACTAGCGGTCCGCCCCGGCTTCGCCCGTGGTACATGTTTACGTTTTCTCTACATAAGATCCATCTTCGTACTTCAAGAAATATAATAAATAAAGAATTATCGAAATCGGTTCAGCCGTTCTCGAGTTATGCGCTTACCAACACATTTTGCGATTCATTTTTATATATAAGACTAGGTAGCAGTCCACCCCGGCTTCGCCCGTGGTACATGTTTACGTTTTCTCTACATAAGAACCATCCTCGTACTTCAAGGAATATAATAAAAAAAGAATTATCGAAATCGGTTCAGCCGTTCTCGAGTTATGCGCTTACCAACACATTTTGCGATTCATTTTTATATATAAAGATAATAACGTGTATTATACCTAGGTAGTTAATTCTCTGATACTTGTCAAAAGGCCAATTTAATTCTTCTAATTATTCAATAATTAGAAGAATGCTTCAATTCCTATATAATAATTATTGCAATCTGGTAGAATCTGGTAATACCGTGTGTGGTAAACATTACGAAATTCATTCATTTGCTATGAGAGCGAAACATGTACTATATTAATTATCACAAGTTTCCTGTATTTCCGAATAATTGAATACAATACCATATTGTATTAAATTATATTTAATATCAATTTATGTCCTATAAATTAATATCAGTGAATGTAGTTTATTTCACAAATCCGTATGTCGCGCGTACGCATGTGTGCATTGCAAAAATAGCGAATAGCAACTGCCGTCTGCCAAGTGCCACTTTCAATGACTCAGTGTTCAACCGTGGCTCGTGCAGAGCGGACGTGATGAGTTTCAAAGATAAAGTTGTTATTGTGACCGGGGCGAGCTCCGGAGTAGGGGCCGCTACAGCCATAGCGTTCACTCAAGAAGGCGCCTCCGTTGTCATGATAGGAAGAAATCAAAATAAATTGGACAATGTGCGGAAGAAATGCGAAGCTGTCGGCAAAAAACCTTTAGTCATCAACGCTGACCTCACTGACGACGGCGAACTCAGAAACATCGTGGACAAAACGATTGAAGAATTCAACAAAATCGATATTTTAGTTAATAACGCAGCTATCTTGCGCTGCGGCAATTTGAGGTATGATACCATTAGGAATACGTACGATGAAGTAATGAATACAAATATACGAGCTGTTGTTTACTTGACGACGTTTGCCACACCTCACCTGATAGCCAGTAAGGGTAATATAGTGAATATATCAACTATAGGAGCAGAGAGAGTGATCTGCGACGAATATAACGCGTACTGTGTATCTAAGGCGGCATTGAATCATTTCACAAGGGCAGCGGCTATCGAATTAGGTGCTCATGGGGTAAGAGTGAATACAGTGAGCCCAGCAGTAGTTAAAAGTGATATGTTACAGAATGCAGGTTTTGGAGCCGGAGATGTTGGTTCTTTCAAAAATGTAATGTATGGACCGTGGACTGAGTCAGAGGAGATAGCCGATTTAATACTGTTTGTGGCTAGTGATAAGGCGAGGGGTATAACGGGATCGAATTTAGTTAGTGATAAAGGAAATACGTTGATATGATATGACAAGTGTTTAACATTTCTGTGTGCACTGAGTTGGAATTTAAGACTGATATCAATTAAAATAAACATTGTTTAGGTTATTTAGAATTAAAGTTATGTTATTAATATTTAATAAGAAAATATACGATTTTTCTCCATTTGGTCTTTATTTATTGTAGTTTATGTAACATGAAATAACGTTTATACTTTATAGAATAAACTTAAGTAGGTATATTTCTAATAAATATAATATAATGTATTAGTAAATAATAATACAAGTTCCTTTTGAAAGGCTCAACCGATTTTATTATTTTTTTATCATTTTTTAAATTGGAACAGTTCCTGAGATTATCGCGTTCAAACAAACAAACTCTTCAGCTTTATAATCTAGGTTACATATAATAAATCTGTAGAAGGGTCAATTCTGTACATTTAAAATATTGAAAAAATAAATAGCACTACTGGAACTAAATAAATAGCACTACTAAATAGTGTTACTGGATCGATACCAAGCCCAAATATGTGATTAAAAAAATTTTTGTCTGTCTGTCTGTCTGTCTGTCTGTCTGTCTGTATGTTAAGGCATCACAGGTTCGATTTCGATGAAACTTGGTATAATTATTCCTTATTATCCTGGGCATAAAATAGGATACTTTTTATCCCGGAAAAATACGTAGAAAAAAAATAAATCTTAATTTTTCTTAATTTTTCCACGCGGACGGAGTCGCGGGCGGAAACTAGTATTAGTATAAATTTTTGTAAGGTTAAATATGAGTTTATTCATATTATGACCAAATGTAAAACCCGATTATATAGACGTTTTCCTGTTTAGATATATTATATCCAGTCAAAGACATAAAGAAAATAACGTTACGATTTCAATAATATTTTTTTAATAACAATAATCTTTATTAAAAGACGGAATGCGAATGTATTACAATTATTTTTGTTGACAGGAAAAAAATTAAAAAAAAACCTAAAAAATATTGAACTCACGGACGATGCAATTTCAATTAATATGTAGGGAGTTAATTGCACAATATTGTATCACATGACTCATGATGACCATATTAAATTAAAGATCTTTTGTTGTGATAATTTCTGAACAATAAAAAATAGATATTATGTACCTAGGTAGTAAATAATTAAATATATCATTTAAAACTAGCATTGCTATGCTCCTATTGGTCTTGGCGTGATGATGTAATAGCCTATATCCTTCCTCGATAAATGGGCTATTTGATACGGAAAGAATTTTTCAAATCGGACCAGTAGTTCTTTAGTTAAACAAACAAACTCAGCTTTATAATATTAGTAAACGCCTAGTATCTCATGACCGATACTTATGGTACGTGTTTGCTTCTATAATTCGAACAGGAGAATAAAAAGGTATATAGGTAATTTTGGTTAATGGATTTGTGAACTTATTGCTTCAACAGTTATTAAATATAATATTTTATTATTTAAACTGAAGATATGATAAAGCCGGTAACTCACGTACCTGCCGCAGGGGCAATATTGGAACAATCTCGGTTGCACGGCGCGGTCGGAGCAATTTCAGCTGCTCTCTAAATTGCCCCTGCTTGCCTATATGTATACATGAAAATTAAGGGTAAAATTCAAATATTGCCCCTGCGGCAGGTAGGTGAGCAGCCGGTTTAAGATTTGGTTTATCTTGATTCTTCTTGACTCATTTATTTCTACAATCTACTTAAAAGTAACTAACTAATTGAAAGTAAAGAATAATTTCACATGCTATTATAGATAAATTTTAAATGATAGGTGTGGACATTTTACCTGCACCTTGTACCCAATTTATTTAATTTATTGAAAAATACAACTCCTAATCATATTTTAAAATATTTGTTCCTTACACAGATTTTGCCTGTGTTTTTTATAAAGGGTATAATATAATGAAACTTCAGATACTGAATTTTTATTCAAAACTTCCCAACATATCTGTATCTCAAAGGATCCATGGCTGGAACAAAAAGTCGTTAACAAATACGATGCATACATTGCGCATCCAACACCAAAAGCCTTCCATCAAAGCCAGCCTCCGCACAATATGTAACAGTGCAACTTTTAATTTCCGACCTAATAATGCAGCAGAGAACCTTATTAGAAAAACTTTATCGGCGCTGGATTAAGCGTCATACGCAAAACAGGAATCGTTTACCGCAATCGAATCTCATCCCTAACCACCAGATATAGGGTGGAAAGTCCAGGAACAGGGGTCATGTAGAAAGATTTGTTTATAGCTAGTATTGACTCCGACGGTTACGTGAAACTTTTCTCATTTCGAATCTAGTGCTGCTCGAACAGCTGCAGCTACGTCTATTAGGTAATACCGTAATATCTTTAAATCAAAGGAAACTTGTATTCATAAACATTCTAATTATGAATCGGATTTGAGGCATGACCGCATGAATGTGCTTAAAGGATGTTGAGTTTATTCAATAATGTTATGGGGTAAACGGTTTTTATGTAACTATTTAGTAATGGGAAATTTATCGGCTATTATGTGGATCCTTTCAGCATGAGGCGACTTCAGTACCTTATTATATTTTGATAGATACGAATGCGGAGCCTTTTTATGTAGATTGTAGAGTATAAGAAGCCAAATTTAAATTAAATAGGATAAAGGATAATAGGATATAGGAATACCATGATAAATATTAAATTTTGTTTAAAAAAGTGGTTAGACTTAGAACTCTTATCCATCACTAGCTGCTCCGCGTGGTTTCACCCCCGTGGCTCCACTCCTGTTGGTCGTAGCGTGATGATATATAGCTTATAGCCTCCCTCTATAAATGAGCTATCTAACACCGAAAGAATTTTTCAAATCGGACCAGTAGTTCCCGATATTAGCGCGTTGAAACAAACAAACTCTTCAGCTTTATAATATTAGTATAGATACATCCTTATCTTCATGTTTGTTCCAGAAATAAAACAATCATTTAGGCTGATTAGCACCGTACTAAACCGCTGAAAAATATGTTCTAATTCTAACTGCCCATCTTTTGTCATTTTACAGGTACATTTTACTTTATGAGACGGATAAGTATTGAAAAAAACGGGTCTATACACACCATAGCTTCTCATTTTATTTTCACATATTAATTGGACCCTCATAGGAGGCCTGTGTCCCAGCAGTGGGAATGTATATAGGCTGATCATGATGATGATGACGATATTTATTAGACGTATAAGTTTTCACTAAAAATGATATAATTGGCTAAACAATAAAGCAGGTCCACATTTTATTATCACCTCAACAATAGTAACATATTGAATAATCCACCGTAATAACGACAATCCACGTCACGTTGGAAATTCATCAGGCATTCAGCTAATTCATATGGCCATTATCCGCGACCCTTTGAGGCTGCGAACAATGTCTTATTGTTACAGCATCACGCCTTGACCGACGTTAAACCATACATTCATCCTATTATGATCGTGAATACGCGGCTTTGGGACACACGGGCTGTAAGGATGGTGACTTGTATGGGTGTGAGGATAAAAGTAAAAAAAAAGTTAAGTCCCGTGTCCCCTAGTGGGGTAAGGGACAGATGCATTACTTATGCATCTGTTTAACTGATTGATTAATGGACAAGTAGGTGATTAACCTATGGGTGTGAGGATGGTTGTTCTTTATGTCTGGGTTTGGTTATTGCCAAAGTATGTAGAAGTATTTTATTATTCGGTTAGTTTTATCGGGAATTACAATACGCTGATTCTTATATTACATAATATTATGTGCAAACCTAAAGTCAACTTGTATTATCCTATGGTATTGTATTATCGTATCCTATTAGGCTATAAGTTTTAGGTAATTTTTCTACACCATAAGTTTGTAATAATTCTTTTTAGTGGTATGACTTTTTATAGTTAAATATAGAACATATAACGGTACTATTAAAATTACTAACGGTATTTTAAAATATACATAAACAAAAAAAGTCAAAGGCAAGTGCCAACGGTTACAAACATTGCTTAGTATGGAACTACAGGCGTAGAGAATAATCATGTGTGTCTATGCAAATCTATATATTACAAAAATATAGTTCAGTTTGATTTTTATAATAAGTTCTATATTCATTTATATTTCCTTTATAACTATCATTCAAAGAAATTACATGCGCTATTAAATTTTCAAATAAAATACGCAAGACCGTGTCCATCCTTCCCGCCCGTATATTCCGCATTCAATTCAACAATTAAGATTCCTCATTCTAATTACACCTATGCGGGTTTCTTAATGAAGTTAAAGGGAATTAATTATTTCGGGGGGCATAAATGTAATCCTCAGACCTTTACTTATGATGGACCTAAGTTGATTAACGTCTTATCTCAGCGTAATCTTGCTTGCGGACGTTATAATAATTTAATGTGTGTTTATTATAAATGTTAGTTGATTTAGGGCTGATTTTTTCAATCCTTGGTTTTTATTCGTCCATTAACGTATTAATTATTAAACTACCATTTCAAAAATGTATTCTAATTAGAATAGGTGATTCATGTTATAGGTACTTTATTGGACAGGTAAGTTTTAGCCAAGTATTGAAAAATCGGCCCTAGATTTTTAATATAATTTGTGTACAATTTGCTTTATTTCAGGTGGTGATGGTGACCTTGTAGTTGGTGATCATGGTATCGATCTAGACGGAGTTTTTTTAAGTTTTATTTGACAGAAATTATCGTTTTGTAATAATAACTAAAATAGGTGTCCCATAACACATTAAAACTCTCAAAAGGGCTTCTGCGTGTTTGATCCGTGTCCCCACGTAAGCCTTCCAAAAGACCGGGTACCGTCCTTCTGGTGATACCCGAGTATTATGGAGATGAGAAACTAAAATAGAACATGCTAGAAAACTTTTTTCATAACTGTATAAGGAACTTACTTAATACACGAGGAACATGGAAAAACATAAAATTATTTTTAAATTATATCACGACTAGCTGTGCCCCACGGTTTTACCTGTATTGCTCCCCTCATGTTGGTCTTGGCGTGATGATATTATATAGCCTTCATCAATAAAAGGGCTATCTAACACAGAAATAATTTTTCTAATCGGATAGTACCTAGTTACTGAGATTAGCGCGTTCAAACAAACAAACTCTTCGGCTTTATAATATTAGTATATAATAGACAAACCATGGCCGTCCAATACAGTGCCCTAACAAAGTAGAAACAGTAAACTTGTCCCATAAGAGGAATTATTAGGAGGAATGCAATTTCCTCGCTAGCAACACCGATATGTCCGACGTCAGGGTAAATGAATAAAAATCAACGACAGTCAGGGTAAACTGAGAGAAATGGACTGTGTGTCTTGTTCAGTATTGATTTCAAGAGCCGTTTTTTTGTAGCATTTTGATCTTGATGATTCTGGAAGTTACCAGAACTTTTAGTTATAGAAGCTAGAACGAGAAAAACAACGTAAAACAAATGGAAGGAATCAATAACGTATAGGTATTAATATTTTATTCGTATTACTAGTTTTCCGAGCGCGGCTTCGCCCGTTTTGTAGAAAATTTTATGAAATTAACAGAAAGTACTGGTATAGAAACTATATCTATAAAAAGCCGTTGCATAGTTTTAAAGCATACATAGGGACGGACAGACAGCAATTTTGTTTTATACTATGTAGTGATAAAGAACAGAAGGAATATAATGATGTAACCTACCTACTGTTGAATTAATTTAAAACCTAAATATATTTATGTATCATCACTACACAGTATAAAACAAAGTCGCTTTCTCTGTCCCTGTGTCCCTTTGTATGCTTAAATCTTTAAAACTACGCAACGAATTTTGATGCGGTTTTTTAATAGACTATAGAGTATTCAAGAAAAAGGTACCTATATAATTTGTTAATTATTCTAAAAAGCGGGCAAAACCGCGCACGCAAAGCCAGTAATTATAGGAAGGTTTTAGTATATAATTTATTAGGTTTTAGACAAAGCGGGCGAAGCCGCGGGCGGTAAGCTAGTTAGAAAATATAAGTAAAATAAAGTACTATAAGGGACGAACGTTAAAAAATGACAAATGAAACATAATCAAAAGTCTGTTCTTTACCATGCGTTTTTCTATAGAAAATGTTTTTTTTATTTAATATTATCCTACATAAGAGCCCCTTATACCCAAGAAGGTAACATATTTGACATTGATTTGGAATTTCCATTCAAGAGCTGACCTGCCCTTGAGTTGAGAGCCCGTACTGGGGAAAGAATATATCGGAAGGATAAATTGATTTTCATTATTTTTTGTTTGTTTGAGAGAATTTATTTAGAACTTTATATGTGTTCACTTTTGATGGTGTATTTTTGTCATATGGTAATTTTAATTGTATGAATCCTTTGAGATCACAATAAATCTACAGAAATATTATTTAAGCAAGGGGCTTATAAATTTTAACCACAATCTGATTCGTAAATTAATTGTAATGAATAGGTAGGTAATTATTTTTTAAGTTAAATTTAATAAATACTTACTATGTATACATCAATGTGAATTTTTGTATGAAATGATATTTTTTGCTCTATCACGCGAAAACTACTGAACGGATTTTAATGAAACTATGTAGAAAAGCATAGGCAATAGAAAATCTAGCTCGCTTAGTGCTTTTTCCGTGTGTATAATATCTAGTTTAATATTTAATAATTGAAATATATTATCTAAGGCATTAGGCAAACAAATACTATTTTACAAGCACCACATTACGAGTTGTATAAATAACGCCGTCAAGAAAATAGATTCCTATTTCTCTGGAAAAAGCAATGTCACATTTCCCAGTGCGATCGTAAAGTATCCAAACGTTGTATAGAATATGCACACTCGATATTGTTTTCTTGAATTTTAAATTTTGTTTTCCCGCCCGATCCCCGCCATTTTGTGAAACGCCGCATCGATGTGTCAAGGCAAAGGAAATATGAAATACAGCCAAGATTGTTTATATAGAAATGAAAAAAAAAAATGTTTTAAATTATAATTGAAAGTATTTTATGTTTACGTGTTTAGTTTTGCATATAACCAATGTTTTTATTTAATTTATATTAATAGTCGATTTAAATTAAATTAGAGACAAAGATTCTTTGGTGTACTGTATGTCATCGAACTTTGAGTCCATCTACAAGACATAATATAGTAAGTAGTATGTATTTTATGAATAAAAATTTAAAACGAAAACATAGAAACAAATTCCGCAAACAACACGGCATAGCAATATGCCTTTTCAACGGTCAAAACAGCAAAAAGGCGGTTGGCAAAACATAATATCGGTGAACTAAAATCGAGATCCTCTCGACTGTATAATTACGCCGAAAATTTTGGGATACACTCGAGTGTTGAATCCTCGAGTGTTGGCATATTCAAAAATTTCAATACGGACAGACCGCCGAGTGGGGTTTTATTGCGTGACACACGGATGTAGAGAATGACAGATATTTTTATATAGAACAAATTCAGAAAAGAAATTAAAATTACTATTTTTGTTAAAAATTAATAAAAAGTTTCGAGATTAAATTTCAATCTTTTTATATTCCGATGCTTCCTGTCAATTTTCAAATACTAACATAATGCCTAATCGATTTTTTCTCACAAACTAACTATTATTATTTATTTAAACTTAACAGTGAATCAGTTGATTTAGTGAACCGACACTTTACCTACATTAAAATAGTAAATAAGTAATATTTTCATGAAGTTCTTAAATAAGTGCATTTTGCTTTCATGATTTAACTGTGAATTCATTCTTAATTTTGTTAAAAAATTCAAGTTTATTATATTTGCTTGTTCTTTAACCTTATTCGCAGTATGTAAAGCGCATTATCTGAGTCAGGGAGGTGGGGGGAGGATATCAAAAGATTCCTCATCAAAAATGAACGACCGATGTCGAGATGCGAGTATCAGAGGACTCGTATTTTTAACCTGTACGCTTTGGATTATTTTTCAATGAACTCTGGTATATTCCCGAAAAAAAAAAACAAAAGTTTTAGTGCAACGTATTTACCTCCATGTGCGTGGAGGGTTAACCGTTATGATAACGTTTGAATTCAAAAACGGAACGTTTGAATGATTCTAGAACGTTTTTGGCGGTTATATTTTTATTATAGAGGTAGGTATTTTGATTTTAATTGTTTTAGTAATCTGTATAAGTGCTTCTGCTATTATTAATTTTTCAATAATTATTAAAAAAGGTGGCTGTCGATGTATGTTTGTATTGAAAACTAGTTTGTTTTTAGGATTTAAAAACTTAACTAAAGTCATTACTTATGCAAATTTTAATAATTAATATAAGTAAAATATTATAATTGTATCTAATTGAACAATGTAGAGTTAGTAAACGAATTAAAACTAATTAAATTGAGATTTTTTATAAAAAAATAAAAAATATACGTAATTTACCAAAATTTTTAACAATATCAATAAAAAGCCAGACATCTAGTTTAAACTAGTAAATATACCATCAAAAAAAGCAACGCTTACCCACACCCTTATACCCACGTGATAAAGATCAATTTCGCGTACCAAGAAATTAATATTTAACATGCCGTAATGAAAGGTGAAATATTAAGTAGCACATACACTTGAAGTGATTTTTTCTTATATGTCATTCGCTTTGAGGCTTCATAATGGGGTATGAAAGCTTAATGTGGCTTTGAGATTGGCTCTTTGACTATTTAATGTATGTTTATTTGGTTTCTTTCTAATCATGCGTTTATTGTTGACTCTTGGACTATAGAAGGAAATTTTTGTACAGTAGTTAGGCGTGGAAATAATTATTATAGATGGAACCAGATAAACAATATATTAACGTGTTAAAACGCGTATAATATATATCTACTAATAATAAGTTCTCGGGTATTAAATTTTTAGAACGCAGATGTTGTTCTGCTCCAGTGCCCCTTTTTCGTGCTTTTTCTCCATAGAACCTTCCTTGTCTTAACGAACGCGTTAAAAATAAGTCGCATTGGCCGAACCGTTCACTGGTTCGCTTACCAATACATTTTTCAATATTTTTTTTTTGTAGAAAATGTAAATTAAATCAGTCAGTAAATAAAACAATTTTTTGAATCTATTTTCCTATATATTTCTTCATTGTTTTACAAGACCGACTTACATAAAACTCTACCTTGTTGCGTGTCAAAAACAAAAAAAAAAATTGGGCGTTGGTTACTAAACCCTTTCTAAAAACTACATAAGTTTAATAAATGAAACGCATACCGCCAGTCATTGAAACATAAAAATCACTACGTTAATTAAGGTGTGGCTTAATATAAGTAATATTCGTGGATATAGATACGTAATCTCACGGAATTCGAGTTAATTAGGGTAATAGTATGTAAATATATTATTACATTATTTGGGGTTCGTTTTGATATATTGAACTGCATGTGAGATATTTGTTTTGATATCATTATGGGGAATTAAAAAGGCAGTAGGTAGCAGGTTAACTAATAACTTTTTGTAATGTAGAATCTATACTAATATGTTTGTTTGTTTGAACGCGCTAATCTCAGGAACTATTAGTCCGGTTTGAAAAATTCATTCAGTTTCATTTATCAAGGAAGGCTATTATATCATCACGCTAAGACCAATAGGAGTGGAGCAGTGCGGGTAAAACCGCGGGGCATTATCTCACCAATCAGCCCAGAAATTAGAACTTATAAATTGGATAGTTAGCGCGTAGTGTAAGAAAATTATAATTTAATACGTAAATAGAGGGTAGATCTATCAACAAAAATGAAATAATTAAACATTATCAGCCAATATTCAACTAACGATCGTCAAAATGACAGGAATTAATAACAATGCGTGGATCGCGTGTGTGTCTGCGATTAGCAGGGTCATGTGTTTGATTTAAAGATTTTTGGGCGAATATTTCTGGTAGTATTTTAATGTTTTATGTAGTGAAATATGTATATTAATAAATGTTTATATTCTGTATTAATTAATGTTTGGTAATGAGTACTTTTATATAATTATTTATTTCGATTACGATAGTAATTTATTTATAAGACGATTCAAATACATTTCTAAAATAAATCTGGTTGTAATTGTTTGTGTTTGATTTTGAATTTTATCATATTATGATAAACGCAAGGATTAACGTTTAGGCTGGTTGCAGAGCTTGACCGACCATCAGTGCGTACCGTCGGTCCTGACGATACGCATCAACAATGTGTGCCAGCCGTCACCATTCGCCGATAGTGTCAAAATCGAGAAAAATGCTCATAATTACTGACAATACAATATTTTGTAAGGATAAATAATAAATTACAAACACTAACTTTAATCTTCATGTAATTGCAAAAATTTTCCCATTATGTGATCATTCTCTTACAACAATTTGGACATAAAATTGAATATAATATGTAAACCTTGCTTGTAGCATTATAAATGTGATTTCTTACATAAAAAAGTCGAACAGGTAAACCTTACCTGTATCATTAATCCAATACACATGGACAGGATTAAAAATAATTAAGGCCACAATAATAAAACCGCAATAAATCAAGTGTTATTACAATCCGCGCCCGTTAATAGCACGGAGACATATTTTTATTAATTACTTATGTGTTGCCTTTATGTTTTTTATTTGCATATTTGTATGGGCGAGGTTCGGCATGCGATCTGTGGGGTGCAAGGCGAAGACGTCAGCGGATTTAGAGGGAATAAAAGTGAAGATATTGGGGAAATTTATGTACTTCCCTGGATATTATTTTTTGTTTTTTATAGGTTTAAGTATTTGTATTTTGGGAAATTATAGTTTTTATTTATTTATTAATCCCTCAGCCGGCAGCCAGCCGGAATCACAGACACAATAGAAAATCTATTGATCTATTGTGTCGCGGTCTCATTGGGCCGCTCGGTGGTCAATGGGTTAATAACGTGACTATTTCAGTATCGAACAATTAAAAAACATAAATTTTCATTCATCATCTACATACCATCATTTGGTTTAAAAAATATTCCCAATTATACTGATTTATAGGTTGAGATAACTCGATGATTGTGTTAAATTATATTTTCTACAAAGTGTGTAGACGCAAAATTGATTTCTATATAAAAGAAACCATCGGATTTATTAGAATATTTCACAATTTAATAGTATCAATATGTGGTTCATAAAAAGATAAATCTTATAACTTGGGACATAGAGTTTGATGGAAATATGGGTGTATCCATCGAAATATGAACGACTCTGTCCTTGTTATATTATTTAGGGTTCTTTATATGTATGAGTGAGTAATATTGATTATTTTATTGTTCGTACATTTATATTCTTGGAACTTATATAAAAAGAAAGGATTTAGATATGGATAATCCGTTTTATCCTTGAGTGGAATAAGTTTTTTTATTAAAATATAGGTAAGTAAGTTTAGTTCTTGTCATGATTTTATAAGATGTTATTAAATAAAAATATATTAATAAAGTTAAATCTCTTTCCCCTTTTCTTAGTTAAAGCATTTCCAGCTGTGTTTGTAATCGTAGTATTTTATAGTTGTATTTTCTTTCTGTAGGTATAGACCTGTGCCATATTTCTCCATTTGTTCGTTTATTTCGTCTTTCACTGGGAATCGAACACATTTCCTACCTTGCTCATTAAGTATTGAACCAACAAGACACCATTGAGTCATTGAAAGTATAAAAACTATTCTAAAAACTAAATTTTAAACTAAAATTTTAGAAATATTATAAATGCGAAAGTTTGTGAGGATGAAGGATGGATGTTTGTTACTCTTTCACGCAAATACTACTGAACCGATTACAATGAAATTTGGAATGTAGGTAGCTGAAAACTCAGAAAGGCCACTAGGCCATATTATGTGCTCAGCTATAAAATAATAAACTACGGAACCCACAATAGTTGTTACACGTTCTTAACCTAATGGTATTAACGATTAATAGGATTGCGTCACACGATTTAAATAGTAAATGGCTTATCGAGTGATTAGAGAAATGGTTTTATTTCGTATAATGGTTCATTGTATTAAAAGCGTCATTTGAATTTGAGTTGTGTCATCTAATAGATGTAGTTAAATGTATTGGTGATTATAAACGCAAAAATTTGTAAGAAAATATGGATGTATATTAACTATATCGTCCATGAAAAAATTGCTGATCGGATCTGTATGAAATTTGGTACAGAGAACAGAGATAGATATACCTAATAGACAGGATTAGCATATAGGTGTTTTTCCCCAGTACCACGACTAGTACCGCGGGTTCTAGATTGTTTTATATACGCTCAAAATACACGACAATATGTATATTACTAGCCTACCACCCGCGGCTTCATCCGCTTTATCTAAAAAACATTAAAATGTTCATCGAGAACCACTCTTTCATTAAATAAGCCCATCAAAATCCGCTGTGTAGTTTCAAAAGATCTAAGCACACATAAGTGATTATTTTATAGTGATAGACACCTCAACCGAATCAAAGAGATAGACCATAATTACATAATATTTAAGTATCCAAGATGCTCAGTTTATCTTCCACCCACATACGACCTGAGCAAACATCAATTAGGCCATTATGTTTGTTCGCTAATAACTCGGAAACTACAGGTCTCTAAATCGGTAGAGTCAATATAGGTCAGTAACTTGCACAGCAAATACTGCCACTTGAAGGAACCTTGGGATTGTGACCATGGGTTTGGTTAGTGTGACGGATAAAGACGAATAAAAATAATATATTATCTATAAGAATAACAAATAACTTTAAATTATTCTGAATCAGGAAAAAGAGAAGGCTTCTCCTGCGGTGATGACTACTACATCTAAGAGACAGTTATCAAACTAAATACTCAACTAAATAATATATCACTACCAAAATTTTATCCCAATCCGTTGATCTATTCGTATTTAATCGAGGAACAAAAATATGAAATAGTACTACCAAAAGCTTCTTAATCCGCTCCATCTTACTATCAAACTAAATTATTTCATATACAACTTTAATAGCATTTAGAAAAAATATTAAGGCTATATCGATCTATTACTGTTAGAATATTTCCTATTCTTAGAAAAATCATAAATATTGTGTTACCAGTATTTTAAAGATGAATAGTAAATGAAAATATGTTAGAATGAAAGTTGTAGTAGATCCAAGATCATACGCGTTTTTTGTGTAATTAGAAATCAGAATTTTTCATTTTTGGAAGAGAACTAAAAAAATATTATTAATGAATCTATACTTAATGTTATAAAGCTGAAGAGTTTGTTAGTTTGAACGCGCTAATCTCAGGAACTATTGGTCGGTTTGAAAAATTCATTCAGTTTCATTTATAAAGGAAGGCTATTATATCATCATGCTAAGACCAATAGGAGCGGAGCAATGCGGGCATTATCTCACCAATATCTGCCCAGAAATTAGATTAACGTTAGCACTTATAATTGGATAGTTTGCGCATAGTGTAAGAAAATTATAATTTAATACATAAACAGAGGGTAAATCTACATTTCATCATCATCATCATCATCAGCCCATATACGTTCCCACTGCTGGGACACGGGCCTCCTATGAGGGTACAGGCCATAATCCACCACGCTGGCCAAGTGCGGGTTGGCGGATGACACATGTCGTCGAACTTTTTTAATTCTTCGACATGTCGGTTTCCTCACGATGTTTTCCTTCACCGTTCGAGCAGTGGTGATGTTACAACATGCGCAGATAAATTGAAAAATCAAATTATTTCCTGCGCGCTCGCCTGGTCTCGAACCCCGGACTTATCGATTCAAAGTCCGAGGTCTCACCACTGAGCCACCACTGCTACAATCTACATTTAATAAGAAGATAATAAGAAAAAATTTTAACACTCACTACAGACTTTGAGGATTAACGATTTAAATTTCGTTAATGATTGACCGAAGATGTCTATGTCTCCCGAGATGCCCGTGAAATTATAAAGCTGAAGAGTTTGTTTGAACGCGCTAATCTCGGGAACTACTGATCCGATTTGAAAAATTATTTCGGTGTTAGATAGCCCATTCATCGAGGAAGGCTACAGGCTATATATCATCACGCTAAGACCAACAGGAGCGGAGCCAAGCGGTTGAAACCTCGGAGCGCAGCTAGTATTGAATACTTGTTGAATATTGCAATATAGTCACCCTATAAATCCAAAAGGTACGTTCGGTTCAAAAGGGCCTGAATACCTCAAGACCCTTCGGTTGTTTGAATTGACCTTATCAATTCGGAATCCGCAAAACATGCTTACTAAGTTATGGTTAAACTTTTAATTGATCTCAAGTTAGTGTAAGTTGGGATTAAGTTTAAAATATTATATTTCTTTGATATATTTAATTACTATTTTTTTTTGTGATTGTATTTTTTGTAAGTATTCTTATTACAGGTTAGCTATAAAATCAAGCTTATAAAATAATGATGTGATTGTTTGTATTAAATGTGTCTTTTATCTTATGTGAGTTTTAAAATGAAACTTTTTAATCAATCAATTATCAAACTAAATAACTCAAACTCAAACTCGTTTATGTTTTTCAAACTATAATTAATCTATCACTACAAAAGTTTCATCTAAATCTGCTTATCCATTCGAAAGTAATGTAGGAACAGGAAAAACACATGCTCTACTTGATTCGCTCTATCTAACATGCCGCTATATCAATGCCGCTAGGAAGGAAAATCTATACTAATAATAAAGAGCTGAAGAGTTTGCTTGTTTGAACGCGCTAATCTCGGGAACTACTGGTCCGATTTGTAAAAGTATTTTGGCATTAGATAGCTCATTTATCGAGGAAGGCTAAATAATACCATCACGCTACAACCAACAGGAGCGGAGCCACGAGGGTGAAACCGCGCGGAGCAGCTAGTCATAACATAAAATAGTATCTTGAAACGCGAATGAAACCAACACAGTTTCGCGATTATATTATTAGTAATTAAGGATTGTTTCTCAAAGTTTTCATTAAAGTAATACGCGTCTAACCACCATTTTATTTATATTTTCTTAAGTTATCTGTACTAATAAACTTCGGGACGGGGATCGCTTGAATTTTAAGTATTATTTTATGTTAATTGCAGTCATAGTTGAACCCCCTTCGTAACTTTTAACTTTGATTTCATTTGCATTGCTCAAAATATTACAGTACAAAGCTTTTAAGATTGTCATTATTTTTGGTTAAATATCAAGTTACAATTACATAGAAGTATTTACTATATAGAGGGGGAATAAATTGAACATTCAGTAAGGCACTTAATAAACAAATATGTCTTATTTTTCCAGAAACTTGAAGAAAAAGAGGAGGAGAAGGAAAAAGAGTAAAGGCTCTTTGTTTCCATTTTTAAGCTATTGCATAGCTTCTATCGCGGGCCTTGAGCGCGGGGAACGAATCGAGAAATTCCGTAACGAAAAAACCTCACGCTCCCCACTCCGACGGGCGGAGGTGTGGCTTGAAGGCATGCCATGCAATAGCTTTACCGCGGCAGTCCCCGAGTGCCACACGTCTTTTTTAATTAATAATTATGATCATCCATTTCTCCAACAGATTTTCAATTTCTTTTTCATCACCATTTTTCATACCAACAACTCAGGTACAAAAAAGCATATCTCCCAATCGACCAATAAAACAAAAATAATCCTCTGTTACGCAAAGTTTCAGATTAAACAACCTACATACCCAATTCTTTTAAAACTGATACCAGAAGAAGCATGAAAAGCCTTTTCAAATTGATCACACACGCTATCGAGAAGGCTTTCATCTCGCATTCAAACGCAATCGTGTGAATGCAGTGTACACTGACCGGGGGTACTCGGCTCGGACGGACTCAATAGGACATCATTACTGTGTGACCTGGAGCCGCGTTTGTGTGCACTGGCTTTATATAGGATAGTTGGTTGAAGAATTTGTTGTACTGAGGGATGGTGGTAATTTATTCGATATAGGTAAGTCATGAAAGAGAGTAAGGTATATAATAAGATGCGTAACAAACATCAATTATTAATTAATCCTCAAAAGCATCCACGTTAATTATTAGTATAATAGTGGATAATAATAAAATACCCTTTTTATTTATTTTATTCCATTTTAATTGTTTTTTCAGGTACAATCTGAATGAATGTTAAGGCCACAATCCACCACATTGATGAAGAGCAAGCTGGCAAAATTTACATGACGTCATAACCTTCCTTTTTGTAGCTATTTCCTCACGATTTTTTTCTTCACTAAATGGAGCAGTGAAACTGACACTCGTAATGTTCAGATAAATTGTTTAGTCATTTGGTGACATCACCTACCGCCAATCAACTAAATACCTAGCAATATTCAAAAGTTTCTAACCTAATAAAAAAGAATTGCTACCCTGTTTACATATATTTTTTATTTTATTTTCCTGCATACTAGCTCGTGTAAACGGTCACAAATCATTCATCGCGAGCATTACCGTGGGTCAACATTTGTAGAGACTGAATGACCGTTGCCGTGACCAATGCTCTGTTATTTATGATCTATGATGTGCAAAATAGGCTTCTTGCCTTTGAGGTGAAGATCAACCTGTCAAAAGGGTGTGTAAGACGCGTGTATGTAAAAAAAAAACAACTGTAAATGCACTTTTTGAATTTAATTGAATTACATTTGAATATGATGCCTACACATAGTCTATTAAGGCCTCTACTTACAATAATATAAAGTGTATCGTATTACATACTGAGCCTACCTATATATAGTGAGGTCGATTCATTTACCTGAATCTGAAATAATAAATACCCTTCCCAGAAATAGGTATTTCACAGTTTTAAAGTAAATAATTATGTACGTACTAAAATATATTACTTATAACGTTCCTACGAAGCAGCTAACCGCACGATAATCATAACATTTATTAGCAACTAGCGGTCCGCCCCGGCTTCGCCCGTGGTACATGTTTACGTTTTCTCTACATAAGATTCATCCTCGTACTTCAAGAAATATAATAAAAAAAGAATTATCAAAATCGGTTCAGTCGTTTTCGAGTTATGCGCTTACCAACACATTTTGCGATTCATTTTTATATATAAGATTAAATACATTTTAAAATAACCTAAAACTTTATTCAGAGAGCAATCAAGAGGAAATAGTAAAAGACAGAAATAAATAAGATTGTAGAGAACAACAACCTTTATATTACTGCATATAATATTATAACTACCTGCTATTATTTTAGATATACATTGTATTATATACCATATTGCATGAAACAGTGGTAAGATATTAATAATGGGATCATATAGTTGAAATCTGTAAGTCATGTTCCAATTTAAGTCTTTATGTAACTTTGAGACCTCGTCAATATTAAGGGCTGTGATACACTATGCGATCGAAACGCTTGATTATCATACAAGAAGAAGAAAGATATATTTCGTTCGATCCTTTTGCGTTCGATCTCATGCTTATGTAGTAAAAAACCTGATAAATAAATGTATGGGAGAGAAAGTGAATAAATATTAACTTGCTGTTTAAGAAAATGGTGCATTGATAAATACTTACGTAACTTTACATCTAACCTACCCTACTCAAATACAACTGCATTTATACATCTAAGAACTGAAACTCATTTATTTATTAATAATTTGTTTCATTCGTTTGTGATAGGCGTATATTTCTTCAAGTTTAACAATCCTCATTCATCATGTTTATATTCATAATATGAAAATTAATTATCAAAATGACGATTGTGTTAAACACAGTAATAAAGTTTATATTCACATCAAAATAGCATTTCTACTAAACGAAGTAATAAAGAATTACCCCCTAGCCACAAACCTAAACTACACGGCTTGCATCACAAAGACGTTAACTTACAAATCTCGTGTACCTCACGCCCGATTCCAACCACCTCGTCTCTAACCAGCCTACGTTCAACTAACAACCAGTATCATTACGTCTTGATATGCACTGTTTGAGTGAGATATTGACACAAGCTCCACGATTCACGAATATTAAACAAGTTGCTCTATTGTACTTCAGATTAGCTACACTGTTATTCGTTTGATGACGCTTCTAACATCGAAAAGGATTATTATGTAGTTTAGTAGTTTTACATGTTATAGAACTGTATATAACCGGTAATTAAGTGTTATTTTCTCTATAAACACGACTACATGGATTATTATTAATCAGTTAAGCATAATATTATTGATTAAATGATAATGGGCAGCTCATTTTAATTCATAACATAATATTAGATATAAGTAATTCTAAACAGTCGGGAGGCGAGGTCTTTGTATTGTCCATCTTGCCATCTTCCCTTACTTCATTATGCTGTATCAAAACAGATCACAATTTTATAAAACAGAAAGAAAAAAGTAGGAGTTCCTAAATTAAAAATTTCTTTATTAACTCAAAACACCAAGTATTTAAAAACTTATCGAATAAAATGTACACTAAAGCCGCCGATCCGCGATCAACCGTCACTCTTCGAGAGGCGACTTATCCGCTCCATTTGAATAATTTTTACATTTAAAATCATTCGCTACGACTTCCAAAGGGTAACCGCGAATCGAGACCATTGCTAAGAGATAAGAAGCTCTGTGTGGTACAAGGTAGAGGTTTATACGGATAAGTCAATGGACAATAGGTACGATAAAAGAAAGTGAGAATGATTTTTTGAACTTTACAGAAATGCGGTAGAGAAATACAATATAATTACAATAGGAACCAAGTGTCAATCATAATTAAGTAACTTGTAAAAAAACTTGTAAAAATAAATATACTTTAAAATATAAAAACACGTGTAAATTATACATGATACATATCAATATGTGTATGTACAAAGTTTGAATTTAATCTGCACGCAAGTTGATCGAGACCAAATGAGCCGGTTATATACTAATAAATGAAATTGTTTATCTTGAAAATTTATTAATTGTAATATAAGACGATAATACACAAAGAACTTTGATTAATTGAGTTTGCAATTAATGCCATTTTTATCGAATACTAATGGTCCGCCCCGGCTTTGCCCGTGGTACATATTTCGCAATAAAAGGTAGCCTATGTCCTTTCTCGGGTTTCAAAATATCTCCAAATTTCATGCAAATTGGTTCAGTGGTTTAGGCGTGATTGAGTAACAGACGGACACAGTTTCTTTTATTGACAGATCAACCTCGCTTTTAAAAATTTGGTTATTTCTACATGTTAATAGTTTATTAAGATTTCGGAATCAACCGCTTTCGCTTATAACTTACACCCGATGCAAATAAATTCCGAGTGATTCTTTTAAATACGGATTTTAAGCAGATTTTCTGTGGAATAAGTAAAAACGAATCCGTCAGTCGCTAAAGGTTTAAGATTTCTTTGAATATTTATAAGTTTTTCTATTATTTCATTAAGTTATTTTGGTTTTAAAACGATTTTAAATTCAAATCAGGGTTTGTGGGTAAAGTGACTCTTCGATAAGATTTTCGTTCGGAAATTATGCAATGCTTTTGAAATTTATCTAAAATTAATTATTGTTTGGAAATCTCATAGAATCATTGCATTGTTTTGATGTCAAACTATAGGTAGAGTGTATTATATAATAGACTTATTAAACCTGTTATATAACTTAATCTGTGCTCAAGTGAACTATAAACATTAAAAAGAAAAAAAAACAATAAAGTTTTTCACACTTTTTTACAAGATGGCCTATGTCTTTCAAAAACTTGAGTAGGCTTCGACTTTATACCTACCTTGAATTTGAAATACACATGCACGCAACACACATCTAATACATCACAGCTTGTAAGCAACGCCGCGCTCTACAACTAGTCCATAATGTAAACCAATATAATTTAAAATACTACTAATTGTGAACGCGAACCATTTCGCTGAATAGGCGATGCAAGCGTCGTGGAAACCTTTTAATATCAAATGAACCGAAAATTGCTACGTGTCAAACGGGATTATTAGATGGATTTTAATGAGCTGATAATACCACCCGTGATTGTATATTACACACACATATTTCAGGATAAGAGTGTGTATCTTTGTGAAAAAAATCAAAGCAAACATCAAAAATTAAATCGAATAAAATTATAAATATAACGTTGGTTACGATATTAACTTTACACACTATCTAATTTCCTAATAATTATTAGTAGCTTGTGTAGAAGAATTTACAATATTAGCATTACTAAATAATACTAAGTTTGACGTTTCTGTGTGTCTATGTGCGTATGTGTGTCTGTAGCAACGCAGCTCGCGAACGGATGTGACGATTTTAATTTTTTTTATATGATCCCAACTTCGTTGGCAAAGTATCTTCCTCTAAATCATCGTTTTATTTGACTTTAATTTTAACTGCCTCTTACCAACGAACTTATCATTCTTCAAATTATCGTTAACAACCAAATAGCGGGTGGTATTAACAGCTCCATATACACTGATAGGTATATTTGAGAACTAGACAAGTGGCTAATTATGTGTTATGTAATTATCACAACTACCCTCAGGTATGGCCGGGGATACAACGCAGTCTTGTTGAATGAATGATCCATTTTTCAGTAGTGATGCCGAAATTTGACCGTGTGATATGTAATAGTGAAGGTGGTTTCAAACTATTTGTACATATTTGCTTTAAGGTTTATTTAAGCATTAGAATATTGTTACTTTGTATTTATTATTAAGGAATGATGTATGCGCGGTCTGTCGATGTACCTAAATAAATAAATAAAAATAAGTTTTTCATTTATAATGCAATTAAAAGCTTGTTTTTTATTTATAAGTTTAATAGTGTTGTTAAAAGTTTTTAAGATACGTACATAATAATACTATTAGTCGTTTGTAAATTGTTTATATAGGTACATTATCTTTTTTATGTTTTAAATGTATTTGTATAAAATGTAGAGTCAAAATAATAAATAAACTATTAATCGTATCATTTTGTTTTTCTTAAATGCACATCTTAAAAAAAAATAATTGTTTTGTCGTAAATTTGAAAATAAAATAAAGTTTCAATGATTTACATATTTTGTTATACAATATATGTACCTACACAGTCACACAATACCGAAATCAGAGTTAAAGCTCTCAGAGTTGAGTCGAATACTTACATCATACAAGCATCCCATCCCATACAAATAAGCCAATAATCATAACGCTAACAGCCTAAGTTAAAAACACAATGCATTACGTTAACGCGTAACGCGCAATCATAATTACGCGGGAACTAACAACGTTGTGAAATTTTGATAAAGTTTATCCAAATTTGTAGGTCTAGGAGCACGTTTGGGAAATCACTGGGCTCATTATTGTTTCTATTCCGTCCCAAGTGCTGTGCGCTAATGTGTCGCACCTTGCACACGGATGTAGGAAGGTCTTCGTGTTTTATGGAGGATGATGTTGCCATTGATTTTCTTATCTGTAAGGAGTATGATCATGTGCGGTGTTGATTTTATCAAAGATATTTTTATTACCATTGATTTCCATTACCTATAATATTAATGGTAAATTGATGTGTTGCGTGATTATTGCCTATGCAATAAAATAATGATTATTATTTATATAATATATTGGTTATTATATGAGGATTTATGAAGATCTTAACATTTGAGGCGTGGACCGTGATATTATAAACCTGATTTGTATTACCATTGATTTCTATGACCAGTAATATTATTGGTAATGCTGCAAGGTTATTGAAGTGAGATATTGATTTTAATTATAATTTTTATACAAAGTAATATATTATTGATTTACGCTAATTTTGTTTATACGTAGAACCCGTAGAATACTCATTACTACTTTCCAAATCATATAACTTTTACATATAAAATGATATCACTTCCTCTTCTGTTAGCACATCCAAAGTTCGAGCAAACACACATCAAGACACGTGCTAATCCAGAGTGCCCTTAAGCGACAAGTTTCAGATGGATTTTTGCTGTAGAGCCTCCAAAATAATATCGGTCATATTTATGTAGGCTAAGTTCGCACCAGAGGGAGATGGGCCATTAGCCTTATTTATTAAACGACCTGTTAAAAGGCAAGTTACTTGAGCAAAATGTTTTTTAGGTACCTGTGGGATGGTGAAATTGGTCGGTATATCGGATGTCAAGGAAATTAGTGTAAGTAGTTATCGCTTCGTTCTCGTAATCGTTTTTAGAGTGGTCACTCGGAAAACTATCGTACTATAGTCGAATGATTGCAAAAATTAGAGAAATATTTTATAATAATTCAAATCAGTAGTTTGAATAAATTAAGTAAGGATAAACAGAACTAAAAATTTACATAAGTTATGGATTTTAAGGGCAAGTAATACTGTAGCAAGACATTTCAAGACATGGCAAATTTGTATATTTCTGTATTTTGACGATTTAAAATCGCTTCTAAATGAAGTATAGTTGAATAGACATATGTTTGAGTTAAAGTTTGAGTTTCCATGTACAAGATTATTTAGTGAAATACATAGTTGTCTTAATGTGAATGTAATAGGTACTTATATTTTTATGTAAATAATATAAAAAAATAAAACTCTACTTTGTTTATCATTTATTTACTTTCGATACTAAAAATATTTTTTACAGTCAAAATAACACAACTACAGTATTTTAAATTCACCCAAAACTTCGCTTATAATTCAGACAAAAAATAACTGCTTAAAAACGTCGCATTCATTGTAAATTATTATACAAATAAATAATATTTAACAGTCACACCTTCTGTCTTCGGGATAACTTCAAACATTAATGGGGGCAAGCTTTCTAACTTATTCGGATTAACGAAATGTGACTGTCACAGTTCTTAATTAATAGCACTTTGTAAAGAAAACAATATCATTTTATTAGCATAATAGTTAGGGCGTTTCACACTGATGTCGGCGGTAGAGCGTCAGCTTTGGAGGCGTTCAATTTTGAGGAATTGTAAGTTTTTATCTATGTGTTTGTTTAGGTATGTAGTATTAGGCGTAAGGGGATGAATAGATTAATCAATTGTGATTATGATATTGAAATTCGTGTCTTATATGGTATTTCGTATCTATTTTTGAAAATAATGGAGCCAGTTTTGAATATAATTACAAGATATAAGAACTCTATTGAAAAATACTCAATTACTACAATTTAATACTTAGATACTATACTTACTGTTTCGAATTTTACTTATTTTCATCTGACAATATTTACTAGTTTCCACCACTCAATTACCTTTATTAAATTAATTATAGGACACTTTTAGAATAACGTTTAACTATACTATAAAAATGAATCGCAAAATGTGTTGGTAAGCGCATAACTCGAGAACGGCTGAACCGATTTCGTTAATTCTTTTTTTATAATATTCCTTGAAGTACGAGGATAGTTTTTACCCGACTGCCAAAGAAGGAGGGTAATGTTTTTCGAGTGTATGTAAGTATGTATGTATGTCTTTTCCTTTGTGACCACCTGTAGCCTAAACGGCTTGATGGATTTTTATGTATGAGGTATCGTTAGATTTGTCTTGATTACGGGAGTGTCATAGGATACATTTTATCCTAAAAGTCCCACGGGATAAAGACATAATAATATTTTTTCTAAATTTCCCTTTAAAAAAATATGTATGCGGTATCATTAGATTCATTTCAATCACGGGAGTAATTAATATAGGATACGTTTTTTCTCAAAATTCCCACGGGAACATGATAATTCTGCGTCAACGCAAAGCAACTCATGCGTTAGCAAGCAAAAAGATAGGGCGTGGCCTGGCATGCGGCGCGCGGCGCGGTGCGGTTATGTTGCGGAGTAACATCACTCGTAATCTAAAGCCAAATGTCGTCGAAATAATTTAAAATGGTACTTACATATACATAGTCTTCTACATCTACAACATTTTCGTTAAATAAAAACAGCTAAAAAGTTATAAATAAAAAAATTATTATTAGAAAAACAAAATACCCGACTGCACACTAAAAAAAGAGTAAAACAAGCCCCACAATAATATTGATCAATCAAATGCTAAAAACTAATTATGTAATACCGTTTAAACAATACCTATATTAAAATACACTACAATATGTGTTCGTAATCGATAGTTAAATAAACAGAAACTTATTTTGAATACAAATTTACTGAATATAATTTATAAATGTTGATGGAAAGCATCGCAGGCGGGGACCAACAGAGGCTTATTTATAGTCATTTCGGTTGTGCACCATTTAGCAGAATTTTCGTTGGTGGCGGTCAAGGTGGTCCCCGCCTGCGATGCTTTCCATCAACATTTATAAATTATATTCAGTAAATTTGTATTCAAAATAAGTTTCTGTTTATTTAACTATCGATTACGAACACATATTGTAGTGTATTTTAATATAGGTATTGTTTAAACGGTATTACATAATTAGTTTTTAGCATTTGATTGATCAATATTATTGTGGGGCTTGTTTTACTCTTTTTTTAGTGTGCAGTCGGGTATTTTGTTTTTCTAATAATAATTTTTTTATTATGGAGAGAAAACGTAAACATGTACCACGGGCGAAGCCGGGGCGGACCGCTAGTAACTAATATAAATAACAGTTTAACCGCGGTTGGTATGAAAGCGCCTTAACTGAAGCGCTAAATAAACCCGCCGATGACAAGTTTAAGTTAAGTTTACAGAAGTTAAGCAGTTAACGCTTTTTATAAAGATAAACAGCCTTTTGTTAAGTTAGAAGATGTTTCAATGACCCGGTCAATAATGGGGGAAAATTTGCTTTTTTATAAGTAACATATATTTTTTGTAATTTTTTGCAAATTTTCTTTTTTTAAAGCAGCATCTCAGGTATATCAAATTTCATGAGTGTCTTTGATTGTTTTAGTATAATTTCGTAACAACAAATCTTAATTATTATAATAATTTAAATTATTGTGTTTAAGGAGCAGAAAATATTTACTACGGGACGTAAAATATCATTACATAAATAGACATTATTTTTGTAATTAATTTATTTTTCGTATGCGTGATCATATTTTTAATTTTGTTATAATATAAAGTTTATTATTTGCATGCGTCTATCCGTCTTATATTCGTCTTTATTTCATTATATAAAACTAGAGGTCAGCCCCGGCTTCGCCCGTGGTACATATTTCGCAATAAAAGGTAGCCTATGTTCTTTCTCAGGGCCTAAAGATTGTCTGTGCCAAATTTCATCAAAATTCGTCCAGTAGTTTATGCGTGAAAACCATACATTCATACATAATTACAAACCTTTCCTCTTTATAATATTAGTATAGATTAGTATAGACAGGTATTCTGAAGGTTTTCACCATTGTGTTTATTTCGTTCATAAATTTCATAATATACTTTATTCTCGATTACAATATTCATTCCAATACAATAAAACTAGAATTGCTTAGATACGACTCCCATTATAAAACCTCCACAACCGAGGTGCAAAAACAATTATTTTTTTCAATACAACACTTTCCCAGTCGAGTTATCTATTGTTTATTTAATTGAGGGCAACACATCTTCAATTAAAACCGCGAGAGCTCTTATAAATGTTGCCAGTTAATTAATGCCAGGCTATTGACAATTTGAGTGTTGCTATCGTGTGTTGTTTTTTTTTAATTCGGTGAAGTGAAAAATACTGGTTTATGATGATAATGGGTCTTTTTAGATGATACTTTGTTACTAACTCAGCTTAAACTAATGAAGATTTTTTGTAATTGAGATAAATTTATAACTCAAAGATGACTGATTGACATAGTGATCGTACGCACAGCCCAAACCACTAGACGGATTGGGCTGAAATTTAACATGCAGGTAGATGTTAGGACGTAGGCATCCGCTAAGAAAACATTGTATAAAATAGGGGATGAAAGTTTGTACGATGAAGAACCTCTTCTACGCAGGCGAAGCTGCGGGCAACAGCTAGGTAGATAAATATCTATTCTAATGAACTTTCTAAGTAAGTACGTTATAAATTACCAAATTAAAAAATTGAAATGAGCTCCTAATTTGTGTCAGTTAAAAAAATAATTAATTACGCCCAAAAAAAAAAATTGAATACACATCAAAACAACAGATAAGCAAACAACTCCATTTTATTTATTACGGAGTCAATTCAAATCAACAAAGAGGTTCAAATCAAGTCGTGAGATAAAAAAGACAATTAGGCCCGATCCCTTTGTGCCTCTATTTTTTCTTAATTTCAAGTTGATCGCAATCAGGACAAAATTATAACAGCAAGTTAACTAGAAGAATGCCCCCTGTATTGTCTTTGTTGATTTCTTTTTAGTTTGCCTCATCGGCAATTACATAGAGCTGTTACATTGAGTATTTTAATTTTGGTTTACTAAGATGTCTAAAGGTGAATTATGATTTTGTGCTGCATTGTAATCACTACGGGTAAAAAGCAAGCAGCCTCGCATACGTAATTGTTGTAAATAATATTAAATATTAGCAACAATTTACAGTTGATTCGAATTTGTTTTTTTTTATTATAATTACAATACCTCTTGGCTGAAAACCTGGTATATTTGGCAGCAACATCCTAAAAATATTATAAGCGCAATGGTGCTGGGGACGGTTGTATATCTCTTTCACACAAAAACAGCTTATTGGATCTGTATGAAATATGTTATAGTTTGAATTAGCACACAGGCTATTTTTTTATCTAAATTTCACGCGAAGGAAACCACTGGCTTAAGCTAGACTATCTATGTAAATACTAGGTCAAAAAAATCGAGCAAAGTAATTTTTTATCTACAATATCATCTCCATGTAATTACCTATCAAATGGAAAGCTACAATCAAAGGGAAACTGTCGCCCAAGAGTTAAATTAACTTTTTTGTTTATTCTTAACCCTTCGCTATCGACGGCAGTAAAGATCTCCGCGATGATGCTGCGGAATTGAATTGTTATCGAGATCAAAAATCTGCCGCTGATTTGAATTAGTTTGTTTTTTATTTGCGACTGTGTTGCTGGCTTTCCTGGTTGATTTGTTATATAAATATTGTATCTTTAGGTAGAAAAAGATATATGTTTCTTGTCAAGAGAATCATAACTTTGAAACTTATAGTATCTACGTTTCAATTAAAATAATATGCTTTATTTATATCGTATAAAATTTTTCATACTCTTTCATTAGGTTAACGTGAAGAACAAAGTACTTGACATTCTTAACATTTTTTTTTGAATTTTTTGAACGTTCTTGTAATTCCTTGCTCAATTTCATGCTGATCCGTTCATCAAACAAAATGTACTCGTGTATATAGTAGGTATGTTTTAAAGAAGTCCTTTTAACATTCTGTATCTTCTCTTCTAGAAGTTCTTCTAATTCTTCTCTACCATCTCGAATGTTGCAGGCTCGTCGTCACGTCTATTGGACCAGCATCTGAAACAATATTAACAACTAAATTATTAAAATAAAACTTCTAAAACTACAACATGTAAAGAATCACAACTAAAAGTATTTATTATTTATTTAAAAATCATATTATAAAAGCGAAAATGCGTTTGTTTGTTTGTCTTTCTTTCACGTCGCAACGAAGCAATTTTATGGTATGATTTTCATGACGAATCATTACCATGGAAATTTTCTTTGAATACGCGGGCGAAGCTGCTTGCGAAAAGTCACGGAAAGAGAAACACACAAAAAACAACATTCAAATTACACATTTTTACATCCATTTCAATAATCACATAATTACAAAGCAATCCAATACTGATTAATGTCCAAACACATTAAACATTGATGAAGTAAAACCAATGACAATAATTAGTTTGACGTTAACCCTATCCCAGGGGTCAAGCCGATTGTCCTTTGTCGACTTGATTAAGATGGCCCGGGCCCTAATGACCAAGGGTTGGAACTTTAATACGGGTACCTGTGTTGGAATTAACACGGACGGACATTCGGTTTTGCAGTTTTTTAGATAATTACGCGGTGGGTTAACACGTGTGGACTTTGTAAATGTGAGGATGAGATTAATGTTAGCTGTTGGTCGAATATTTCTGTAGTAGTACAGAAAATAAAATGCAATAGGTAGGTTGTAGAAGTAGTAAAAAAGTGTATTTGTGAATCTTATAATGGGATATAATTGTTATTGATATTGCAAGATCCGAAAGGACTATTACAAAAATTAATGACTACATTAAATAAATTAAATTAATGTGGTAGATGCATATTATAACTGTTTTCTTAATTCTTTTATTAACTAAAAAGTGGAGTGTTCAACCATCTCATTTTAGGCATGACGACAGTATCCATAAATGATCGTATTACTGTTTTTAAGGGAAAATATATAATAAATTAATTAAGTATAGTGATTTAAAAATCTTAAAAACATTAAGATTAATGAGATTATCAATAAAATAAAACATTGAAATTCTGCAGTTGGCCATTTTGACTAAAACACGCGTGACGTCACGCTTAAGTAAACAACTCACGTCAGATGTATTTTGTTGTTATGAATATGTTGAGAATACGCATTTTTATTTATTTTCTATTGTTTCACGTATGCTTTATCGACTCAGAACAGAAATATAATTGAGAATTCACGAATACGTGGTTTCGGGGTTCTTCGCGCCAACTTTTACAATCATTTCTTATTATTTTCTCGCTTGAAATAATTACTAACACATTTTTGAGAATTATTTTTATGTGGATTCACACTGAAATACTGCACATCACATATAAACTTTGAAATTCGTTTCTATAACACATATTAAATAAATATTTTTTTAATTTTCTTCGCAATGCGTACAAATAATTACGTATTTACTAAATCGTGACGTCACGTCTACGCCATGACACCTGCGAGCTGTTTTGGCACAGTTAATAAATAGTTTTTGAAAAATGGCTTTTATCTTCGTTAAATTTAAGTATATTACCGAAATATAGGGTTTTTCTTGTATAGTAAACGTATACACACATTATGGAAGAGGATTTCAAAATCTTTCGTCATGCCTATAGTACACTTTCTAGGCAATTTTCACGAATAAGAAAAGGAGGAAGCCATTATATTTTGTTTATTTACATAACAATATTACATATTATAACCAGGACATAACAATATTACATATTATAACCATATTATAAACAGGATTAACCTGGCATCTATTACGTTATATACTCTATCAACTTAAATTTTCCTTCAATCCAAACACTGAACTATTCTAATTTTAAGCAAATGTCACTGTACAGAAAACATAGTATTATTGTACCGCAATTTATGACCCTTTCAGTGACCTATCATTAACCTTTGACCCTTCGAAAATGGCTAATCCATTTCAAAGATATTGGGGTCCACTACTGGAGGCGGGATCATTTGCATTGTTCACAATGTTTGACCGTTTCTTAGAAGAATAATTAATTATTATTGAATGTACTCTCTACATGATTAATCTTGTGAAAATGTACAATGTACGTGTTTGTGTGTTGTAAAACATTACGTCATGTTAGAGTTGTGTTGGAGTTACCGCATAAATATCAGTGATTCTTCTTTCAAATTAAACAATATTTGAATGCTGGATAGTTCACTTCTAGAGGAAGGCTACAGGAACAGCTTGAACGCACTCAGGAAACACGGGTCCGATTTGAAAAATTATTTCACTGTTAAATATTCAACTTGTCGAGGAAGGCTTTAGGAGAGCAATAGGAGCGGAGTAATGTGGATAAAACCGCAGGGTGCAAATAGTAAGTGACACAAACACAGGTTAAAGAAATTCATATTCTCCAGAAAACAAATAAAAACTAACTTTAAACTTTGCTTCTTTGTCTACCTTTAACATTCTATTTTTATCACAATTTAATATGAAACAAGGCTTAAATATTGATTTTATGAAAAGCACGTAAAAAGAATATAGAATTAGCGTTTCGTCGTTTATTATTATTGTCTCTGTAAAGAATTCTCTAGAAAGGGTTAATTAGTATGGACCGAGAATTGAATTAAAATGGGACGTTGGATTAGTGTGGATAAGAATATAATATTATTTTTTAATTAAATTACTTCACTTATTTCTTTCAAAAGTCTTTTAAAGAAGTTTCATGTAAGAGGTTTATTAGACGAAAAGTTTTGATAATTAATGGAATGTCTTAAGGATAATAATCTTTACAGAAACATGTTTTATTTTGCTGATATTAGAAAGCAGAATAGTTCATTTCATTTTGTGGCTATCAATTATTAGTAGTTAATGATTTTTTATAGATAGCAAAAACTTAAAATCTTAGCCTTTCTTTATTTTAATGTAGTACATTTAAAATAAGTATTTATGAAGATAGAGACAAATTGTAAATAATATGTATATTTTTTTAGCTTATATAACTCAAAAATTTTATCAAACTTTGCGTAGTTGCCAATAACCAGTGAATAAACAAATTTTACCCATACGTAAGCAAACAAATATTAAAAAAATACTTTATAAAATAAATAAATAAAATAAAAAATCCACACAAATCCAACCCCACCGATTTACACTCGACAGATCGCGTCTCCGAAAAAAACAAAACGCTGGAAAAAAAAGGTCGCCGTAGAAATATCTTTCATCTTGTAATTATTTTTATCCTTTAAGCAAAAGATAGAGAGAGCCGTGCAAATAATTAGTTTGTCTGATCCACTCGCAGGACTGACGACTATTGTTCGTTTGAAATCGCGTTTGTTTTTTGAATTTTTTTGACGGTTCATATTATTGTTGTTTGATAATTTTTCTATAGCCCCGTCACCCCGTGGGACGAGGTTTGATGAGAAGGTTGTTTATTAAATTTAACAAATGAACATCATATTTATTCATACAAATATTACAAAGCTGAAGAGTTTGTTTGTTGGAACGCGTCAATCTCAGGAACTATCGGTCCGATTTCAAAAATTCTTTCTAGGCCATATATAATCATCATGCCAAGACCAACGGGAGCGGAGCACTGCGGGTAAAACCGCGGGGCACAGCTTGTGTGTATACGTATATAAACTTAGGCATAATTTAACTATAATTTATATCATATTTAAATTTTAATATGTTTAACGAGTAGCTACTAGACAAGTCTAAGACAAGTTCAACAGCTTTCTTTTGGCCAAAAAGACGTTTAATAAATGTTTAAATGAATAAATATTGCCCATGTTTCTTATTTCCTCCTTTTCTATGTTAATAACACAACAAATGTTTTGTTAAATGATCTATATAAATAAACATTAACAATAAAGAAGAAAGTCATACCTACATGAATCTGTAAAAAAGTAATTTAAAATACTACAATTTTAATTAAATCAGTATGCAATGATTTCATTTAATTAGTCTTACTTTTTATATTCACTAAACTACTCTAAGCATCTTCAATTATTTTAACTCCTACACATCTATCAACTACTACACTTCTACTACATACTCTCATAACAAAATATCACCAAGCTTCAAAAACCAAACTGTCTGAAATTCACTGAACGAAAATGTGAAAAAATCCAACCAATCAGGGGCCCGTATTCGAAGGTTGAACGCGTTATAGGTTATCGATTGGTTTCCAATCAGCCAATGGGAGGCGGGGAGGGAACCACGCACGCCTACCGCAAAGGCTGTATTGACGTCTATCGATATTTGTACAATGTATTATGTATGTGTGTGTAGGTGTAGTGGAGTTAATATACCTATAAGTTAAGTATTTCTTTGATTTATTGATTGTGTCTCATACAGAACATAGTCTCATAATTTATTTATTTATTTATTTATTTAAATCATGAATGCAGAATTAAGTCTCGCTTGTAAGTTTTATCACCAATTTATTAAAAAAAGAAATTTATTGATTCATGAACATTATTGGAACTTATAACTTATGGTTATGGAACATTAAAGCAAACGTCGACTATTTTGATAAGTAGATTGCATGTTATCCGTTTAATTAACGATACTATGACAAATTAATAAATTCATACAATATACTAGCTTTCCACCCGCGGCTTCGCACGCGTTTTCAGAGAAAACCCCGCATAGTTCCCTTTCCCGTGGGATTTCCGGGATAAAACCTATCCTATTTCTCAAGTTGGATCGAACTGCACATGGTGTGCGAATTTTATTATAATCGGTTAAGTGGTTTAGGAGTCCATTGAGGACAAACATTGTGACACGAGATTTATATATATTAGAAAGATATCGTTTTTAATAATATATAGAGTTTAATTTTCAATTAAATTGGATTATACGTACGGGTTTATCTTAAAAAGAATCAGACGACTTCAGAAACTCTTTGAAAAAGCTACTACCTAAGATCAAAATATGACCTATCTTATATCACTTAAGAAATACGCGAGTGAAGCTAGAAGTGTAACATAATATGCCTGTGTAGTATGTGATAATATATTTGTGCAAAAATCTTATTTTATTATAGTTTTTGAAATTGGTCTACTACTTTGCAAAAAAAGTTGTGCCAAAAAGGAAAGTCAATATACGACGAATTATTTGCTACGAGGCTACGAAGGGCTACGCCGTAGGCGTATTTCTAACATATGGTATCTGGAGTATATGAAAACATTGGACACCACACCACATATAAAAATAATAATAAATATCAATCATAAAAATTCAGCCAAAAATTGTGGTTGTTCCTATATTACCTGCTAACAATATTGTTGTTCCCAAGAAAATTATTTATTTCATCGCGGTAAGTAAGGAGCTCATGTTACTCACGAATTAATAAAATGTATCTATAATATTATGATACAGACTATGCAAAAGATATACACATTTTTAGTTTGTATTAAAAAAAAAACTTACTTTAATATTAATATAGACTATCCAAAACATAGAAAGGAAAGGTAGTAAGCTAAGAAATTCTTAACGTCTCTACTATATAGACGTATATAGTAGAGATGTTAAGAACTACTATATACGTAGTATTATATTGTCAAGTTTTGGACAGTGTACACTGTACACTGTCCAAAACTTAACACTAAATAAATATAGCTCTTTGAATAACTTTATAACCTCTATAATATAATGACTAGACAATCGAAAACATAGGAAGGTTTGAAGCTAATAAATTCCTCCCCGACAAGGCGTTCTCAATATCATCGATACCCGATCGCCACGCCCAGAAAAAAAGCCTTCCACAGCGCATGTCCTGATTGGAAATGTTCATATTGGGAATGCATTTTCGATAGAACAAGTTTATAGGAGAGATAATTGTTTATTTGAAAAGTGTTTCAGCATAATTAGACGAATGAAAATTCTGATCGCAAAATCATAACAAATGAATAAGGACATCAACTTACAACTGATTAGAATCCAAGTCTTTTTAGGGCCCATTTTTCAATCCTTGATTAAAATTTATCTGTCCAATAAAGTATTACACGAACATTTTAAAATGTCACCTGTAAACCGTCAACGCACAATTAGAATATATTTTTGAAATGGTAGTTTAATACATTATTCGATGAATAAGTTTTAACCAACGATTGAAAAATCAGCCCTTAGTATAATTTACATATTGGTATGTGTGTTATATGATACGGAAGCGACTTATTAATTATTTTAGACGTATTTCGTGCTTAACGTGTGTTTGTTAAAAACAATTGAACTGGTTTTCATACGTTATGTGACATTTCTTGAAAGGGAATTTATCGCCAAGCTTGCAGACATTCGGTTGATGCCCTTAAACTTTTGCACTTTTTACAATACACAATAATTTTCAAGTCGAATCTATTTGAAATCTGAAATTCATAATTTATTTAAAATCGTAAGCACATACGTCATTGATTGAAATTTGGAAAATTATAATTATTATCATGAAAAAAGTAATAAATAAATTCTAAGGGTCATATTATAATACATTCATGCAAAAGAAAGGAGAACAATTTTCTAAGAAATTTATACGAGCAAAGAATATAAGATAATATAATTATTTCTCACGGAGTTCCGGGGATCAGTAATATAAGTTTGATACAATATAATATCTATCTGGTCCGGCAAACGGTCTGTGAGAACATCTTTAAAATTTTATTACTATAATAATAAGGAATAGTTTACAACTAAAACCTACTGATTATACACAAAAAATATCAACAATAGAGTCTGGTTACATATACAGTGACATAAGAATTATGTGAGCTTATTTTTATTGAATCCCAAAATCTATATGAATGATTTTATACAATTTAATCTTATTCGTTAACTTCCAGTCTGTTCATTATTAGTCGCATTTCTATATTATAATTCCGATATTTTTAACCTTTGAATAAACCAAACTTTATTACATACGTTATTTTACACACAATATTAATATACTTTAAGAAAAATACAACAAAATTAAAACCAATAAAAAGTAAGTTTGTCACACAATTACCCAAAAACGCCTAATATCCTAATCATATAAAAGTAACATACACAATACTTTTTACCAGTCTAAAATAACATTTTATTGGCGAAGCCTGGGCGTATGTATATCTCATATAAGGATGTATCGAAGCCCCGCCCACATAGAAGCCTTCGATTATCGGATATCGGTTCGAGACTGCGCAGTGAGCTTTAAAGTCTTCCAACCGTGTGTAAAAAGCAGCAGCTACGAACTATCGAATATGTACCTTCGAGACGGGGCATTTTACAAGTAATTATAACAACAAAGTATATTTATTAAACATTTGAAAGAAAACTTCGCATATTTATTGAAATAAAAATATATTGAACGCTTTATTCAACAAATAAAAATATAGAGACTAAAAAACTTGGTTAAAACTTATTAATCGAATAACATATTAAACTACCATTTCAAAAATGTATTCTAATTGTCCGTATTTGACAGTTTACAGGTGACATTTTAAAATGTTCGTGTAATACTTTATTGGACGAATAAATTTTAACCAAGGCTTGAAAAATCGGCCCTTACATGAATAAATTTACGATAATTCAAGATTTAATTATAACTTGTATACTAAAGATACAGGTATTAGTCATCCATACCGTTTATCCTCATAATCATGTTTCAATCATGTTTTGTTTTTGCAACTAAAGTAGTAATAATATCCTTTTAGGGCCGATTTTTCAATCCCTGGTAAAAACTTACCCGTCCAATAAAGTATTACACGATAATATTAAAATGTCACCTGTAAACTGTCAATAGCGGGCAATAAGAATACATTTTGAAATGGTAGTTTAATACGTTATTCGACGAATAAGTTATAACCAAGGATTGAAAAATTAGCCCTTAATTTAAGATTTAACCCACCTGGATTAATTCTTTACCAACCACGAGTAAAGACGTATCCTATAACATGCATGTTTTACTTTTAACTAGCTGGCTCCACGCGGGTAGACTCATAAGCTATTTCATAGCTTCTATCGCGGGCCTTGAACGCGGGGACGAATCGAGAAATTCCATAACGAAAAAACCTCACGCTCCCCACTCCGACGGGCGGAGGTGTGGCTTGAAGGCATGCTATGCAATAGCTTTACCGCGGCAGTCCCCGAGTTCCACACGTCGTTTTTTATCAATTTAATCAGGCTCCGCCATACCCATTAACCAAATAACATTCAAATCCGTTCAGCCATTCTTGACACAGTGGTAACTAACACATTATTTTACCCAAAAAGATTTAATTTTCGAGTTAAATATAAAATTCCACACTAGCGGTCTATTAGCGATATAATTAGCAAGCCCATAAATTTTAACTTCCTTAACAGAGACACAATTTTCGTTTTAAGGTGAGTCAACGTTTATTAGTATTTATTCACATTACTTTTGAGGAAGGGTTGTACATTAATTTTATTTTAAAGATTTCGTCTCTATGTAATTTTGGGACCTCCCCTGGGACTGTATGGGGCTATGAATTAAAATTAGTAGGTAACTAGGAAGTATTAGTTCGTTTTTAACTGTCAGAAATGGGGTTGTTTTTAGTATTTATAAATAGCTAAATTTTTAAACGTTGAAGTTGTTTCAGAATAAATTTATTATTTTCTAGTGTTTGACATTACGCGAGTATTATACATTTAGAAATTAAAGACTTTTTAAGGGATTTTAAACGCGATTTATTCATTATATTATACGTACGTAATTCACTACGTATATTATAATACGTGTTTGTCTCCCCGTGACCAAGCTCGTTGTTAAGTGTTCATAACGTCGGGAAAATAATATAATGAATAAATCGCGTTTAAAATCCGTTAAAAAGCCTTTAATTTCTAAATCTATACTTATAAATCTGGTTGGCTGATTTGGTAGTGACCCTACCTTCCAAGCCAGAGGTCGTGGGTTCGATTCCCACCCGGGGCAAATATTTGTGAGATGAACATAGATGTTTGCTCTGTGTCTGGGTGTTAATTATCTATATATAAGTATTTATTTAAAATTATGTATGTATGTTTATCAGCAACACAAGCGAAAGCTTCGTATGGGATCAGATCGTGACGTGTGTGAAAATTGTCCTGAAATATTTATTTACTTATTTATTTATAAAGCTGAATCGGTTTTTGAACGTATAAAATTATAACGAATATAATTTTAGGACCTCCTAGTTCGTATTGAAAACTTCTGTTTGTGCCATTTATCGTTTAAATTTATAGGTTTGACAAAACTATACTATGTCCATTAGGAGCGGATAAAACCGTGCGGCACAACTAGTTTATTAGCATTTGGTGCGCTCAACAGCTTCACATAATTTAACTAATGAGATGTGGCTTTAGATTAGAAGTAATAATATTTATTGATATTTCGTAGAGATAATTTATTATGTGTTTAAAACAGGGCTCGGAACCGGTTTGAAAAGAGCGGTTAATTTAGATTATATACCGGTAAATATATCGTTCCTTCATTTACCGGTTAAACAAGTGAACTGTTTATAAGTAACCCGAATGATTAAGGTTACCGGTTACTTCTGCACAAACGGTTTTGACACCCAAATTAACCGGTTAATTCCTTTATTATTTTTGCCTCATTTTTTAACGCTTGCCACAAGATATAGTGAATCTAATATCTATACATATAATAAATCTGTAGAAGGGTCAATTCTGTACATTGAAAATATTAAAAAAAATAAATACCAGGGGGTGTTACTGGATCGATACCAAACCCAAATATGTGATTAAAAAAATTTTTGTCTGTCTGTATGTTCAGGCATCACGTGAAAACTAACGGTTCGATTTCGATGAAACTTGGTATAATTATACCATATTATCCTGGGCATAAAATAGGATACTTTTTATCCCGGAAAAATACGTAGAAAAAAATAAATCTTAATTTTTCTAAATTGAAGCTAGTATCTAATATTATATCTAATATATTCTATTCTAAAATATAGTTTGTAAGTATAGATGTATGGATGTATGGATGTATGGATGTTTAGCACACATATAGAGGGTAACTTGGATTAACACATAGGATAGTTTTTATCCCGGAAATCCCACGGGAACGGGAACTATGCGGGTTTTCCTTTGCAAACGCGGGCGAAGCCGCGGGCGGAAATCTAGTTATCAAATTCAAATTTCAAATATAAACTAAAATTGCGAACTTGAGTGCGATTAAGAATTTTGTAACTAAATGACTTCGCAACGTCCAGGCCCGTCGAGCGAGGGTAGCGGGGGCCGAGGATCCTTATGTAACTTGGTTTTAACCGGTTAATTTTCACCACCAAAACCAATATTAATGAAAAACCGGTATTTCGCATAAACCGGTAAAAACCGGTAAAGTGCAACCTTTAACCTAAATCAATTTCGGTTTGGGGTCAATGACCGAAACCGGTTAAGAATTTAAACCGGTTTCCGAGCCCTGGTTTAAAATACAACTTTTAAACCAAAATTTAATTAGGTATGCAGCCAGATTTTTTGCTTGTGCCTTCGTGTAGTTAGAAAATCGATTCCCGGAAGTGAGTGTTCATAAGTTCATAAAATTACTAGGGAATAGATGTTGCAAATTTTCTAAGAAATGTTATATCAATTTTTATGGAAAGTCTCATTTCACTTTAACAAATTTTAATAAGAAATTTTCTGTCCAATGCGGATAACAGTTCCATATAATTTGAAATTAATCCGCTTCGATTAGTCTTAGCGTGATGATAATAATACTAATTATAATACTAATTAGCCTTCCTCGATAAATGGGCTATCCAACACCGAAATAATTTTTCAAATCGGTCCAGTAGTTCTTGAGATTAGTCCGTTTAAACAAACAAACTCTTCGGCTTTATAATATTAGTACAGATATTACTATCTCGACGTTTAAGTACACCTTACAGCGTGGCCAAACACAAGAAAATACAACATAATATAGAGGTAAGTAATTTATTAAGGTATTTTTTCACATCTACTTCTTAAAAAGAGTCTGTAAAAATTACATCAACAATTAAAAAAGTTGGTACATTTATTAAACTTCTAGCTACACTTTAAATTAAATACTTTCTACTGCAGCAACGTTAAATTATAGTTCTGCTACTCAACGCTAGATGGCAGCAGGCGCCGTACTTCCAAAACGTAAGGAGATGCATTTTCGAGTACAAAATATTTTCCTAAATACAATATATTGAAACTATGACTATTTAATAAATTTTTCTATTATTTATATACTATTATTTACTATTTAATGAAACTCATTACTATTTATACATAATAATTTTAAAGTGGTTGCTTCTTTTCCTCGTCCGTCCTTCTTACATAATAATATTATACTAAGAAAAATATATTATAATAAGTCAAAATAAAGATAATCATTTTTAAATTTATTTTATAAATTGATAGTTTATAGTAAACAAATATAAGTGAGGAGTGTCCAATATGGCTCTTCAAGCTTATAAAATTGTTCTAAAAACTTAGTAAATTGTTTTTATTCCTTCTAGTTCACTTACAAAGTAAAAAAAATACGTAATAATGGTTTGATTATTGTTTTTAGTCTCTTTATTCATAAAAGTCTGTCTTTTATTCACAACTACATATTTAATAATTTTAAAAAATATCCATCATTTAAACGCCATAAACGCTACAAAACGCTAAAAACATACATACACACATATACATAAGCAAAACAACCCCGAAAATATTATTTACAATTTCCAAGAAAACGACATACGAAAAAATCGCCATAAATATGTCAGTCTGTCCGCTCCCAAACTGATGCAGGCTTGAATTAATACCTTTTTTCGCTGTTGGTAAAATTATTTGTCAACCGCTTTTATATATTGCCTTACCGTAATGGTACTTAGCGATGATAGATTTGTTGAACTAGTATTGTGACGCGGTTTTGCTTGATGGTTTTAAAATAATTAAAAAATGAGATATGTTAAACAGCTCATGTTCTCAAGCTCTAAGTGATGTGATATAAATACATAATATTTGAAAAACATGTTAAAGTAATATATATTAAAAAATATAAATTAGTATCAATTCATTCACATAAACTATGAACAAATATTGTATTTTACAACAAAACAACAAGAAAACTATTACAACATTCATGTCATATTAGCAGACTAGCAAGTGACTCGAACAATTACTTATTAACAAAATACATAAATAAACAGCTTGAAATTTTCAGTTTTCCTACTACTTTCATCCTCTATTCAATTTCTTTATACGGTAAAATAATTTTTATTTATTTATTTCAGGCAACAATGTAGCTACAGTATAAATAAATCGTAAGTATACCAAATTCTTAAGCCTATTCACAGTGTGTTCCAAAAACCACTTCAAATACACATTCCTCGACCAATCAGAGCTCACTACAATTTTCTTAGCAAGTTTAACAATCAATGTCTTCATATCTCATTTTTGCGGGATTCCGGAGGAAGCTATAACTCCGCGTATTGTTCTCAGCTCCTTGAAGGAGCTCTTTGTTCCCTTGAAATATTGCCGCGGCACGGAAGTCACTCATTGTTTGATTATTTTTGACTTAGTTTGTGTACGAAGTTATTGGCGTTATACAGGGTGTTTGTAAAGGGTAATTGTCGTAGGGTACATGTAATTTCGGGGTGTCAGTGTGAAAGTAAAACATTTTTAATTTTTATAAACACAGCCTTTATTTTGTGTGTTAAAAAAATATAGAAAAAATGGTTATTAATGGTGTGATAAACACAGGTTGTTTTACCATATTATGATAGTTGTTTTTATTATTTGACACAAGATATTGATTTAAATATTTTACAAATTATGTAGTATAAAATCTGTTACGAAACAATATATTTGAAGTGAAACTTATTTAGCCGCGTTGAGAGTAAAATTTCAAGGTTGCGTCATGCTAATATCCGTCACGTCATGGAGTAAAGCGACGATTTTGATTTGGTTGAATCTTGCACAAAGAAGTTTCACTTCTGACACGTGTGCTCGGTGCTTTTTTCAAGAATAAGGTTCTTCAATAATCTACATTTTGTACTTTCTAAATTATGTTATTTAATAAGCCTCTAGAAATTTATTTAAGGTTCAAATTTATAAAAATAAGCATGGAAAATTAAAACCATTTAACGTATATCATTCAATAATTAATATTACAAGTTTCCATGTAAGTGCGTAGCGCTACGATATCCGTGCTACGAGAGTCTACGAGTCTACGAGTATGCTATGACATTAAATTATTAATACAATGTTTTTATGATTTTTATAAGTCTAGAGTGCAATAAAACCTGCATCCACTTATTATAATCATTAAACCATACAATTGGTCTCTTCTTTTGTGAAAATATAAGGACAAATTGTTGACTAATACTTCTATAAAAATATGTAAGAGGGTTATAAGTGGATGATCGGGAAGAATAGGTTTTTATCTTATTTCAAAGTAAGTTAAAGCGTTATTTCTTACATCCTATAATTATAATAGATAGTTGATTATAAGAACATAAGTAGCTACAATAATATGATATATTTACAGGTTGGTTACACACATACACACAAAATAATTTCATATTGTGACGAAAACATGTAGGTATACGTATGTTATCAATGAAGATGTTTAAAGAGGGTGAAAACATTTAGTTTTATTTTTATTTTACACATCAGAGCGATTGAATGAATAGAATAAATAAGTACTAACAACATTATTAATACGTAATAAATTATATCTTATTCTGTAATAAAATTATTTTTCTATACCAGCAGAACCTATACCAGCTTTTGAATCCTTTAATCTCTTTCATAATGGGATAACTAACCAATCAAAGAACATACCATCAAAAGGCCTACAAAAAATAACAAAATACAAACCCCATTAAAACCCGTTAAATCCACAAATACTATTAGCCAAGCAAGATGTCTACTAAAGAGATTAAATGTAATTACACTTAAGTCGTATACGATTATAATTTATTATGAATAAATGAAATATTATTAACGCATCGGCGAACGTCCCGACAGCGCCAGTGGCAATGCCGTTTGCTTTGTTCAGCTAGTGATGTGCTGGTACGATGTATCTCGATAATATCGATACGTGAAAATTCGATTTTTGAATTGATTTATTAGATTTTAGTAGCTAATAGAAACACAATGAGTGAAAACGATAGGTTCGTCATTTCAACTTTGATAGGAAATAGTGCTTCATTATTTCAGCGGCTTATAGTAAAATAAGAAGATGCATTAAAAGAAATAATTGTAATTCAAATAATTCAAATAATGTTATTTATAGAGTATAGAAAAAGATAAATTACTAATAAATACTGTTAGTACACTTTTTATTTGTTTATTTATTTAACCATTTATTGTACCACACCATTTAATATTATAATGTACAGTATAATATATATTGTATAGATGCGAGGTAAAGTACAAAAGGTGACCTATCGCTTAAAAGCGATTTTTATATAGAGGATAGATATATATATAAATACATTTATAATTAATGTAACGTGGGTACACTATCAAGTTTGTCAATGTTTTGTCGATCAAAAATATAAATTCCATTAACACTAATCTTACACAGAACATAATATTATTGTCTAAATAACATATTGCTGTAGTAGTCGTTACATTCTATCTTGTACTTTAATAAACATCATCACAACATATTATAAATACAGTTACGATATTAATTTACAATTCGATAAACATCGATAACAAATACCGACACAGCACATCCCTAGCTGCCGACTTCCTTCATACTCGCAAGCACTCGTTCGTGCCTTGCCTTTGTCGGGAACAATCGTCGACAAATTACAAACGAATTGAGTTATTTAATATCAACCGGTAATACAGTACTGTAATTGTTCACCGGGAGCTCGCAAATGAGATTTGTATGAAAATCGATGATAGTGATGTTTTTTCACGATGAAATAAAGATTTTTTTTAACTCAATTATAAATAACTGGTGTCCCGCAGTTTTATCAACATTTCTTTGCTCGTATTCGTCTTACCGTGATGATAATATATAGCCTGCCTCGATAAATGAGCTATCTAACAATGAAATAATTTTTCAAATCGTACCCGTAGTTTCCAAGATAAGGGCGTTTTAGCAAAAAACAAACTCTTCAGCTTTATATATTTACATAGAGATATTTAAAACATCAAAATTATCACTTTATATCCTCCTAACTTTTTGAAGTCGGACAAAGAAAGCATCAATACAATAAACCCAGCGAAATCTCGATTCAAAAGAAAAACACGGAACAAATCCAATAGGCCCCCAGTCAATCGTAGAAAGGGTAAAATATGATATATTTTACTGTATATTATAGTGGGATATGATAAAGTGCGAATAAATTGCAACAATGCCACCCCACGGCCTGTTTATCGACGGATGTGTTGTTTTGAAGGCATTTTTCCTCTTTTTATGGATAATATAGAGCAGTGGAGATCGATAATGTATGCTTTTGTGAGACAATGTTCAAGACATTCAAGTAGCATTTAGTAGTGCTTATGAATCGCCATATTAAATACTAAAACTGATTAATTATAACCATTTCTTAAAGTAGTTTATCTAGAGAAAACATAGGTAACAGTAAACTTTATAGTTGTTCTTTTCAAATAATATTATTTTACTAGCTTCCGCCCGCGACTCCGTCCGCGCGGAAAAATTAAGATTTACTTTTTTTCTACGTATTTTTCCGGGATAAAAAGTATCCTATTTTATGCCTAGGATAATAAGGTATAATTATACCAAGTTTCATCGAAATCGAACCGTTAGTTTTCACGTGATGCCTGAACATACAGACAGACAGACAGACAGACAGACAAAAATTTTTTTAATCACATATTTGGGTTTGGTATCGATCCAGTAACATTTATTTTTTCAATATTTTCAATGTGCAGAATTGACCCTTCTACAGATTTATTATAATATGTATATTTTATTTTTATGTGCATATTTATGCCAACAAACTATTCAGTGATTCTTAAGTGACAACAATCTATGGACTTACATAATAATATAGAGATGTAGTATCTTTACAAATATCGTTAATGGCATGCTTTTGTTCTTTGATATTTGGAGACGTTTATGAAAATAGCGAAGTATTATTATAAAGTATAAATATGTAAAAATGTATTAATAGAAAAGTACCACTTTTACTTTAAATAATTATAATTACTCAATTTAATCTCATAAATATAAAAATGAATCGCAAAATGTGTTGGTAAGCGCATAACTCGAGAACGGCTGAACCGGTTTCGATAATTCTTTTTTTATTATATTCCTTGAAGTACGAGGATGGTTTTTATGTAGAGAAAACGTAAATATGTACCACGGGCGAAGCCGGGGCGGACCGCTAGTACATTATAAAAATGCTATAGATGTAATACTTCGCATATTATGAAATACGGACATTTGAAAATATATTAAAATATCAAAGAATATTTAAATAAACGGATACGGAGTTTTTCACATAGTGATGATCCCGCTAATTTATATTTAAATGTAATTTATTTCGTCCTTTCTAGCCCTTTGGTCCTATACATTCTTTGTATTATATTAATGTTCGTAACCCGTAAAATTTTTATGTAACCGGATTTTTACCAAATATTTTGCTCTGGGTAAAACCTACTAGTATTTCACATAATTTTTTATAAGAACTGATTTATACTTAATATTAAAAGTTAATATTTAGCCGAAGAAATTAGTTTTAATCTACAACATTAGCTAAAATATTAATTTTAAATTAACGTATCTAAAAGGATTGCTTGTATTTCCAGATATGACTTCATTTTCAATCTTATTTATTTCAAGTTTTAAATCTTATTGATAAAATTTGCGTTGTGATCGATTCATCTCTTTTTCAGGTTAAAAAATGTTTCATAGGTATTATTTATTATGTTCATCTACACTAATATTCTAAAGAGGAAAACTTTGTTTGTTTGTTTGATTGTAATGAATAGGCTCATAAACTACTGGACCGATTTTGATGAAATTTGGCACAGACAATCTTTAGACCCTGAGAAAGAACATAGGCTACATTTTATTGCGAAATATATACCATGGGCGAAGCCGGGGCGGACCGCTAGTATTACATATTTTGATATACTAAAAATAGAAAGCACACGCATGAAAACCATTTCATTAATAAACATAAATAAAGGTTAGAAGATAATCACATAACGCCTTAATCAAGTACTGAATATGCAAATAATAGCTGAAAAAATCTTCCTCTGCCTTTGAAATCGTGCCCGTAACCCTACGCATCATTATAATTATTTTAATATGCAAATAATGATAATAAAATTGTGTGCGTTTCCCCTACGTTTTGTTTGTTTTAAGGCCCTATTGAGTTATATTTTTAACCACGTTAAGCAAGGGTTACCTGACTTAAATTTTTATTTATGTCGTAGATTATTCTTTGTTTGGGCCGAATGTCGTATGTTTTTGATCCCTTATACAAGAAGAGAGCGATGTTTCATAAAAGTATATATTTCATATTTTATAAATCAGCAATCGATTCATTGATAGGCAATCATCTTCTAAGACAACATATTTGCATAAATCTCTACACCAATATCTGAATGATTCATCACTTACTTGAAGAAGTAAATTAATAATTAGACTACCTATTCTTTAAAAGTTCACGACCTGATTTAAATGTTTTTTATATCATTAGATCATGAAAAAAATAGACAAATCTATCACAATACACCTCAATCGGTGTCCTTTTTTGTATGATTTACTTTTAAAATATTTTCACAATTTTAACATTCTTAACTATTGTCTTTATCATATCGATATCTCTACTTCTATTACATTTGAGTAGCTTGCTAATACATACTCTAAGATTTGAGTTCAAATTATTATTATTACTTTTTCCTCACCCTATTTTTTCTGTGTCTGTTATTTTACACCAAACTTTAAATGATGGCTACCCAATCAAAGCAAAATCACACAATAAGTATCAAAACTGTGAAGCTGGTAGCAAGGCAGGTTATTAATTAATAACTGCGATAATTGACCGCTCCAAGCTGTTATTGGGAACTATCACAACATTTGGGTCAGGAGTCTGCACGCCGTGTACTGCGATGGAACGGATTTGATACTTGAATTTTCAAAATTATTATCAAGAAAAGTATTATGTATGTGGAAAAGTGTCAGGCTACCGTTTCTAAACTGGAAGAGTATCATGATTGTGTAAAAGTATTAAAAGTTTGATACTTGATTTGTTATCAAAAGAAAAAGCTTGCGCGCAATTAAAAGTGTTATGAAATAACAGTACAGAAAAATAATTTATAACTCCACGCAGCATTTTGTCTTTATACATAGGTATAAGAAATGGCTCGCTGATACACATAGTCAATTATTGAACTTTCAACTTCTTAGACATGCCAATTTCCTCAAGATGTTTTCTTTAACAGATTTGACCAGTTATACATTTAAAATATTAGTGAAATTGGCACGCTCGACGAATCTCTAGAACCTGTATCTGATAGAAATATTTTATTTATCATCTATTTTTATTATCTATTTCATTATTGTCAAATAATAAGACATAAATAACCTTTTAATAATACATTTGCAATAACTTATAATATTAATAAAATAACTACCAACTATCAAAACTATCAGGTCGATATAATATATACGTACGGTCGGGTGCAATAGCCGTCGGCTGTAATCAAAGCCTGACGCCTTCAATCCACTCTGCATGCGATCTATCGTTCTATTTTCAGCTTCAATTAATTATATATAAGATATATAATATAACGTGAGAAGGAGGAGTAATATTTATAAATTATTAATAGAAACACAACAACACATTAGTATCATAACTATATTATGTATAGTATAGTAGCAAGCTGTACAATGGAATAAACTGCTAACTCGATCTAAAGATGGTAATGGATTCAATACACTATTTTAAAAATCAGAAAGACGCGACTTTAAGTAAAGCTAAACGTACTTTTATTATCTACTTCGTTGAATAACCCGTTTGCGAGCTACGTTGCCACAGATAGACACACACACACAGACACACAAAGCGGTCAAATACATAACACCCCTCTTTTTGCGTCGTGGGTTAAAAACTACTTTAAAATAATGTACTTAGGTATTTCATTTAATTAAATTACTTCCATGACATTATGGTGTCGTCATAATATGTATCTATCATATAGTTCAATGTTTATCTTTGTTTCTCCTTATCCTGCAATCGGTAAGTACAGTCTACCCGTGTCCACCATCACTGTAAAATGCTATATTAAAACGTGGCAATAACATAATAATTTACTGCATTAGTAATAGTCATAATCAGCTGATGAGATTTTTCAAGAAGTTCATAATAAATACGCAAAATATTGCACAATATTTAAGTTTAATAATTTGTATGTCTTCAATAGACAAAAATAACAACTAATTGTTTTTGCCAATAAACGTTTCTTTTCTCTCAACTAGACACAACCCAAGATATTCGTACAAAAAAATACTTCAGCTCCCTTCATAAACCCAAAGGAAAATTTATATCAGCAATTAAGTTACGGAGCACTCCTAAAATATGCTTAATTAATGTAAACAAAACGATTAGCAGTAGGTACAAACACGCAAAATGGTCCTCCATTGCAATAAATACCTATAATATTTTTAATTACCACCCAAAAAAGACATAAAGCAGAGATAACGCCATATTGTGTCCGTGTTACTTTTTTAAACGTATTTTTAATATATTTATACACAGGGACGTACTCGGGTCATCAGGATAAATAAATTATGATATAGCCATTGTTGGTCTAGATGCAAGTAGAGTTATGAAGGATAGACGAGGCGTTTATTTTATAGAGCACTAAAAGTTATGTATATTCAAAATAATTATTGTTAGTTTTTTTTATTATTTACAGACATGTGATACAATACTAATTATAAAGACTATTTTTAATTGAACTTCAGATAAATTTATAGTTTTCGGTAATGGGCATAATAACTCTAAAAGATGAAAATGATACTGAATTAAAGGAATTAATTTTTACGTTGAACTGAACTTATTAAAAATGATCCACAACAATGATATACAATTTTGTCAAACGAACTAATTGTTTTTATCTTTAGTGTTATATATTTATTTTTGCATATCAATAATTCTTTACTTATTTACAGCTATTTTCGGATTCAAAACTAAAAAGTCCTGTCTAAAAGTTGTATAGTTTACGATATAAAAAATCCCAGGTGACTAATGAATTTATGGTCAGGAAGTTGTCCTCGCGCGCGGTTTTTTCTCATGAGATACGAGAGCCGACGTGACGGTGCGATTCCATTTTGTATTTATATTTGCACTAATGAATTCGCGGATTTTTGTGTGAATAAACTTGTTTAGTGGACATGGCTGGGTTTTGATTGCACGTAATAATTGAAGTATAAACTATTAAGCAAATCATAGGTTGTAGAATTCAGTCTAAAGTACAGTCTATATTTTCTAAAGTTTTTTTTCAGTATTTAGATCTTAGAGCGTAAAGATTAAGGTGACTAGAATAATTCAAGTGCTAAAAAGTATTTATTATCGAATAATAAACATGGTTGTTTTTTTATATTATATCATTTGCGCATTAGGACTTCTAATTATAACTTCTTATAAATTTTATAATAAATAACAAAGTCCGGGTCTGTATCTAAGGTGAATGTTTTTGGGTTTTTTATACCATAATTACAGTAACAAATGACCGTTTCAATTCGAGATAATGCCCAAATTATTACTTTAAATATGAATTCTGTGAAATTGGCTGTAGTTGTTTACTCGACATAAATTTTATTGTATTTACTTTATCTTAATCTTAATATTAAAATAAATACTATTTCTCTGATGCAAGCTTTCCGACCATCTACCCTTTTAAACAGTAATTTACATGGAAATAAAATGTTTGACTACGGTAAGTTGCCTATGTCCCTCTAACTTCCTTGTTATCTCCAGACGCACATAATATAAAAAAATTGCTCCGTTGCGACGTGAAAGACAGATCAAAAAACACACACACTTTCGCACATCTCTATTATCTGGAATATTAATTCTCATACATGATTTGGAATATTAGTAAGGATTAATGAATATAATACATCTGGGGGCACGGCAGTGCCCCCGCCAAGACGAGCCAAGCGAACAAGCACGGGCACTACCTACCTTTTCTCGAAGCGCTTCGACGTTTTTTTGAACCCTCATAACTTGGGTTTGGATTATGATAGATCAACAAAATTTTCGGGATATATTGTCAATAGCGGACTTATTGAACATATTAAGTTTTAATTACATTAGCTTCTATACCTCAGATTTTATTTATATCTAAAAAACGCTAATTTCGTCACTGACTCACTGATGATCATCAAAATTCTTAAGGTATTTCCTAATGTCCTAGAAAGCTGAAATTTTGTATGTAAGCTAGTATTAGCACACAAACAACAAAAAAATTATAAAACTTGTAACTTTCATCCCCCAACCCCTTAAACTAGGGGATGGGAGTTTGTATGAGACCTATAATTTTAAATTAAATTTTGATGACGCTAGAGGTCTAATCTAATAATCTAAAACTTGGTTCCCCTAGATATATATATGTATAGGTACTCCTTGTTAAAAAAAAATTAAAACTTTAATCGACATACTTATAAAATTTTGTTACAAACAACTTACAAAAAGAAATTAAATCCCACCAAAAACATTTTCATGTAAAATGTTGCCAAGACGAGCCCATATGACTCGCACTGTCAAAAAGTTATCAGATCTCGTGTAGAGCGAAGCTTCTAATACTACACGCCCTAACTCTACAAGGCCTAACTTCACAAACTCTACACATTAGTCAAAATATGTGGCTTGGCCATTTCGCTACATTCACATCGGCGCGGCGTAAGGTGAAAAATTAATTCACTATGCATTACTTTTGTGTTATACAATAGTTCTTGTAGTAACGAACGGCCAAGCCACATATTTTGACTAAGGTGTAGAGTTTGTGAAGTTAGGCCTTGTAGAGTTAGGGCGTGTAGTATTAGAAGCTTCGCTCTACATGAGATCTGATAACTTTTTGACAGTGCGAGTCATATGGGCTCGTCTTGGCAACATTTTACATGAAAATGTTTTTGGTGGGATATTTATATTTTGATAATATTATACCGCCGCCGGCCACTTTTTTCAGAAAAAAGTGGCCGGCTCAGAGTGGATGCGAACTGCGAGAGATAGAGAGAGATGGAAGTCTTTAGAGGAGGCCTTTGTCGAAAGACAAACTGTTAACTATTGAAACCCATTGATAGAAAAAAAAAGTAATTGTTTAAGAAAATTGTAAATATTATTGTAAAAGATTAAAGTAAGACTAAAGTTGTAACTATTGTAAAATTTAACAGTAATAAAGGCTTATTTTATTTTATTTTATTTATTTTAATATTATACCGCGCGCAGCTTCGCTCGCCTCGTAGAAAACTTAGCAAATCATTAACCTAAAACCATCCTCTCGAATCACTCAAAATCTGTTGCGTAATTTTCAGCATACAGATACACAGACGGCGGAAAGGGACTTTCTTTTATACTAAGTTTTATACTATTAGTGATGATGGTATAGAGCTTTTAATTACATACTTTTAACTAATATTTCAGCTTAAACTCTAATCTTGTGATTCTAACCAGACCCTAAAGGTCGAAGAAAGTTAACATAGCTATATCAATCGTCAGTTGTTCTGTATGTCTGTATAATTGCCGCATACAGGGTCGCTTCCAATTACAGGATGCTCGTAAACCGGACCCTCGGTATAAAACATGCTGTAGAACTACCGATTTGTAGTTTATACAGGCTGTTCTTGTTTGTTACTTACATTTTGTATAGAAATTTAAGTGATGTAGTTGATTGTATATATAAAAGATAATAAATCATGTTATACAGCAAAAACATGACTTTACCCCATGTTTTTTTTTAGGTAGAATACCCTAGGTGTCTTTAGTGTTATCAATAGTTATCAATAACATTGTTCTACGTTTGTCGATTAATAGCGAAATAACGATTTGATGAGATATTATTGCATATTAACGCAAATCTTTTGAAAAATTAAATAGCCGTTCGTCTCTTCACTTAAGTAGATGAGAAAGATATAGTTTTCTTATCAAAGAAAATTGTATTATAAATCGATCAATTATTTGTTAGAATTGTAATGTATACATCTATACATATAATAAATCTGTAGAAGGGTCAATTCTGTACATTGAAAATATTGAAAAAATAAATAGCAGGGGGTGTTACTGGATCGATACCAAGTCCAAATATGTGATTAAAAAAATTTTTGTCTGTCTGTCTGTCTGTATGTTCAGGCATCACGTGAAAACTAACGGTTCGATTTCGATGAAACTTGGTATAATTATACCGCATTATCCTGGGCATAAAATAGGATACTTTTTATCCCGGAAAAATACGTAGAAAAAAAATAAATCTTAATTTTTCTTTATTTTTCCGCGCGGACGGAGTCGCGGGCGGAAGCTAGTATTATAATAAATCTGTAGAAGGGTCAGTTCTGTACATTGAAAATATTGAAAAAATAAATAGCCAAACCTAAATATTATGTGATTAAAAAATTTTTTGTCCGTCTGTCTGTCTGTATGTGAAGACATCACGTGAAAACTAACGGTTCGATTTCGATGAAACTTGGTATAATTATACATTATTAGCCTGGGCGTAAAATAGGATACTTTTTATCCTGGAAAAATACGTAGAAAAAAAATCTTAATTTTTCAGTTTTATCCATAGATGTTGCGTATGATAATAGGCCTAGCCATATCAGGGTCCAATAGATATTTATAAGATATCCTTGTCAGAGTTACTCAAAATGGAGAAATAAACCATCCGAAGACCGACATCCGCGCGGACGAAGTCGCGGGCGGAAGCTAGTAAAACATAAAAAAGAAAAAATCCTTCCTCTTTCAAACAATATCTCACCTCACCTTTAATAAAAACAACATCCTGTACAATCCAACCGCCCAAAGCTGTTAACATTATCAAATCGCTCTTTCGAAATGGCAACGCCGATAAACTATCGGCGATGTCCGAGGGGTCGCGGGTTCGACGCCGGCATTTGAGTGCCTTAAAATCAATTGCGCGTGAAATCAGCTAACCAAGCGGAAAATATATCCGGAATACGACCTTTTCCGGTTTTGTTTGGGAACGAAATTGACTTGAATTCTTTAGGTTGTCTGACATTTTGAGAGGTAAGTTTTGAAGAGCGGTGTGAGGTGTGAATGTTTTTTATTGCCTGAAATTTTGTTTATTGAATTTTGGCTACTATTAAGAATCTTTTTAAGACACTTTTAAACTTATTCAACATTATTTTTATTTGGATACCGCGTGAGTATATTGTGTTGAGTAAAGTTATTGCATATTATTATGATTGAAAATGTTAATTAAAACGTTTAGGGTAACTTACCACTTCTTCCCACTCTCTGTTACTTATCACTAAATTAACTAACAAGATCACTAAATACCTACATAGAAACGAAACATCAGAAAGTCCAACGGCCATAACTAAATTTTCTCAAAGCATTAATTAACCCGATATTCAAATCGAAAGTCGACTCAATTTTTGCGACCGCCGTATGAATATTAATGGCGGTAATATTTCGTTAATCTTAAACAAAATTGCGATTATGTGCGCGGGTTTCTTGCGAGAGTGTTTAATTTATGCGATAGCACGAACTATAACATTTTAACTCCTAAGAAAGGGGCTCAGGGAAACGGCAGTAAGTTAAAATTTTAAGTTTTCGTAAATGTACAATTTTTGATGAGAAATAGTTAAGATAATTATATAACCTTAATGCAATTTTAATATCTTATAAATAACAATAAGATATATTAGTTACATTTTTTTCTAATACTAAAACGTAGAAATACTAAAACAACCTTTATAGGAACTGGTAGTAAAACACTTGACCCAGAATAATTTAAAAAATTCCTATAGAAGCATTATCGTAAATTGATTTGGTACCATTTGCTAAGATGATAATGATAGATCATTATATTTATAAATAAATAAATATTAAGTAAATTATTAATTGGATTTGTAGCAACCAGATAGATGTTGCATAACGATGATAATATTATGTAGATAAATTATATATCAAATACTATAATTACTATAATTATATATTAAATAAAAAAATCTTAAAATCAATCAACCAAAAACACGAAAATTGAACTTACCGCCTTTTCCCTGAGTACTCAGTGGCGATCCGGCTTAACCGAAGCCAAAAAGTGTACAGTCACGCTTCGAACCCGCCACCCCCCTCCCCCACCCCGCTAACTTCATAAGACTATGAATTTAAATACGTTAGTCGATGTCAAAGGGTCGTGTTGCATCCGTGGTGAGATTAAGATGTTGCTTTTTTTACTCTTAGCTTTTTAAGGAAAATAAAACCTTTTTTTAAAGTAAAACTTCTTTAGGCTCGTTGAGAGTAAAATTTCAAGGTCACATCATGGCAATACCTTAAGAAGAATTGAGGATTTTATTAACTTTGAATTTTGCCAAAGAAGTTTCCCACGTGAACGTTCTGATACGTGTGCTCGGCACACACGCTCTTTTTTTGTTTAAAAATGTAAGTAGTTTTGTTGAAAGTATCTGTGTCTGTTCATAATCATACAGTCCGAGTATCCTAGGAGTATAAATAAAATTATTTTACATATTATGTAATAAACGAAATAGGTAACTACAAAGAATTATAGGTAATATAAATGTCGATTTCAGAGTGTGTTTTGAATCGGTAATTTATCGTATCTCACTCACAAAATCTCAAATATATCATAATATTAAGTGTATGTGAAAAAGCAATTGCAGCTGTTGACTAAACAAACTGTTTAAGTTCTACTCGATATTAAGTTGAATGGATTAATATATTTTCTTTAATTTCCTATTTCTTAACGTTACTTTCCTTTCCTTTTCATAAAATATACAGTATATTCACATAGCATTCGAATATGACAAAAATTATACAATAAAACAAGTGTAATTATTATTAAAAAAACAAAATACCCGACTGCACACTAAAAAAAGAGTAAAATATTATTATGTCTTTATCCCGTGGGACTTTTAGGATAAAATGTATCCTATGACACTCCCGTAATCAAGACAAATCTAACGATACCTCATACATCAAAATCCATCAAGCCGTTTAGGCTACAGGTGGTCACAAAGGAAAAGACATACATACATACTTACATACACTCGAAAAACATTACCCTCCTTCTTTGGCAGTCGGGTAATAAATAAATAAAATTATACATCGCAACTACATGATAATAAAGCCAGAAAATAAATAAAAAGCAACATTTTAGCGTCCAAAACGAACTTTGCTTATCAACGGATTGCGACAGGATAAAAATATTCGGACCACGCCGCGTCGACCATTGCTCTTTAACTCCGTTTTATTGCTAATTCATGACCTATTAGATAGAGAGAATAATGATTAGATAGGTATATTTGAATCATTGGGTATCATAACTGTAAGTAGTTTTAAAAAGTCACTTTTTAATAAGAGTTCTTCATTCAATAATGTAAATAAATATTAAAAAAAATATATATTTGAACTGTATCTTAGTTGTATTATAACTGTAGGTACATAGATGAGCATTTTATTAGTTTTAATGGTTTATATGAACAGATCACAGATGTAATAAATTATAAAAGAAAAATATATTAAAATAACAACAACAAACTGCATCTAATCATTCAACATCAAACTTTTAAGCAATTTAACATACAACTATCACTGCTCCAATTAATAATACCTACTAATATTATAAATGCGAAAGTAACTCTGTCTGTCTGTCTGTTACGCTTTCCCGCTTAAACCTCTCAACTGATTTTGATGAAATTTGGCACAGACAATCTTTAGACCCTGAGGAAGAACATAGGCCTAACCTTTTATTGCGAAATATGTACCACGGGCGAAGTCGGGCCGGACCGCTAGTTAAACATAAGAAAAAATACCAAGAGAGAGCCTCAAAACCTGTTTACTTTACTTGCCTACAAGAAACTCCAGTCCCATCGTAAACATAGAAGCCGATACTTCAATCTAACGAATTATACACGAGATATTATTTTTATTTATCATAAAAATAGATTAATGAGCAATAAGTTCAGCCACCGTGGTAATGACTATATTAATGATGTGGCCGTAAAACATAATGACCTGTTCGAATTACATTATATTTGTTACAGCTTTTAGTTGTGAGGGTATTTTGATACTACCTAATACTACCACAGAATACTTAAAATAGTAGCGTACTACTAAAACCTACATAGTATAAAACAATATCACTTCCCGCCGTCTATGTGTCTGTATGCATAGAATGTGTCTGTATATGCATAGAACTTTAAAACTACTCAACAGATTTTGATGGATTTTTAATACCTAGATAGAGTGATTCAAAAGGAAGGTTTTAATATATAATTTACTAACTGTTCCACGCGGTTTCCCCCGCTTTGCTACACTCCTGTTGGTCTTAGCGTGATGATATATTGTAGCCTTATAGCCTTCCTCGATAAATGGGCCATCTAACACCGAAATAATTTTTCAAATCGGACCAGTAGTTCCTGAGATTAGCGCGTTCAAACAAACAAACAAACTCTTCAACTTTACAATATTAGTATAGTTTAGGTTTTAGAGGGCGAAGCCGCGGGCGGAAAGCTATAACGCTAGGAATGAAAACTCTATACATAAAGTCATGATGGTTAATAAAATATATATTTTTTAAACTAATATAATTAAAGTAATTTCAAACTTCTTCGATTAATTTATATTTATTCAAACACAATATGTTAATATACTTTTCCGAGTATAAAAAAAATAATCTGAAATAACTCAAAAGGCTCTACAAAAGATATTTATTTATTTATACCAATAGTATTCGTGTATTCATTGATTAGAAACACGCAAGGAATCGATAGAAACAAATACAATGCTAGCAAATTGCACCGGAACGCATTTTCTTTTACGAGCCTTGTTTACGTGCCCGGCGTTACTTGCTATGTTGTGTGGATGCGGTAGTTGGTAGTTCATTTAGATATTTTGAAGTGAAACTTCTTTAGGCGTGTTGAGAGTAAAATTTTGAGGTCGCATCATGGCAATACCGTCACATCATGGAGTAAGACGACGATTTTGGTATCTTTGAATCTTGCCAAAGAAGTTTACCTTCTGACACGTGTGCTCGGCACACACGCTCTCTTTTATTAAAATTAAATGAGGCGAGTTAAGGTTTTAGTAGTGAAACGAATATAGTTTTATCACATATTATACGATTTACACAGTATTCACGTAAGCCGAACCTACCTACGAAAATATATTATACTAGCTTTCCGCCTGCGGCTTCGCCCGCGCTTTCAAAGAAAAACCCGCATAGTTCCTGTTCCCGTGGGATTAACGGGATAAAACCTAGCCTATGTCACTCGTGGATAATGTAGCTTTCGAATGGTGAAAAAATTTTTAAAATCGGTCCAGTAGTTTATGAGCTTATTCATTACAATCAAACAAACAAACAATCAAAGTTTTCCTCTTTATAATATTAGTGTAGATATACTAAGAAATGTTTCTATTACCGAAAACTATATAATTATTGCTTATTATATCTATTATTATTTGATTCGCCACATCCATATTTACTTGTTTCTTGTACACGTACGTAATAGCGATCGCCTAATAGCCCGGGCTAGTTGTAGCCTCGTAAACTGACCGATACACGAAAATAATAAATACATCTATAGTTTGGATGTTTGTATGTATGTTTGTACCTCGATTACCTCAAAATTAGTGGACGAATTTTGATGCAACTTATAATTGCAGTATTATAATTGATGATTACAAGTTGTAAAATTGATAGATTTTGTCAGTGTTTTGAACAGAGCTGTATCAAAATGTTTCTCGTTATTTTTTTAAAACTTCTATATTATACTTATAGTTCATAACTAATCAACTCAAGTTATTTTTAATTTAACTTGAAGAGTAATTAAATAAATTAAAATTCTAATCCATAAAAGATTACTTTTCGTCTCTCAAACGAGAAACATCAGAAAATAGAGCACTCTTATATGGTATATCTCTCATTCAACAACCATAATAATTATGGGATATCACCATAAATAATATGTTATTAGAGCACATAAAATCCCACCTGATATATAAGTTTCATTAGATAATAAAGTCACAGTTTTATGACGTCATCTTTCCCCTATAAAATATTATCTATAATATCGAGATTAATTATCTGTAATAGTAAGGGCTGATTTTTCAATCGTTGGTTAAAACTTATTCGTTGAATAACGTATTAAACTACCATTTCAAATATGTATTCTTCTTGCCTGTAATTGACAGTTTACAGGTGACATTTTAATATTATCGGGCAATAGGTACCTACTTTATTCAACGAATAAGTTTTAACCAACGATTGAAAAATCGGGCCTAAGTTTAATAAACGAGCAACATTATTTTTGTACTAATTAGTACAAAAAATAATGTCTTCGAAAGACAAAATATCCACAAATTTTAATATACATACATCACATATTACCAGACACATATTAACGTAGAAATTTATATATTAAAAAAAAATTATTTCAACATCAAATTAAAAATATATACGTAAAAATTTTAGTAATGTAATGTATGTAAAAATAAAGAAGTGATTTCGTTCCATTTAACGCATTTATATCGACATTTTCAATAAATAAAAATAATTTCTCAATGGGTCATAAATTATGAGACTTCCAAAAAATGGTATACTGCAATTTTTATGTTCACATATATAACAGCTATATAACATGTATATGTATAATGTATATATATAATTGCTAAAATAAAATAAATATAAATAAAATATTTTCCACTTTCCACTATGTTTATAAACTTACTAGCTCATCGCCCGCGGCTTTGCCCGCTTTGTCTAAGACCAAATAAATTATATACTTAAACCTTCCTCTTGAATCGCTCTATCTATTAAAAAAAACCGCATGAAAATCCGGTGCGTAGTTTTAAAGATTTAAGCATACATAGGGACATAGGGACAGAGAAAGCGACTTTGTTTTATACTATGTAGCGATTATCCATTTATGTTTCGTCTAAAAATCGTCTCCTAATCTATTATTTATTATATTTAAATATCGCTTGTATTTTACTTAAATAGTTGCTTCTAATTCATCAAAACACACAAGCAAGTTTAAACAGACGATTGTATGAACCATTGAGTCCGCTATTATACCAAAACGAGTACCCGAGGTGATATGGTGGAATTAAAAACGCCTCAGGCCTATTGAGTAATATTCTTTTATACCGATTGCCTGCTTCAGGTGTATTGTACAAATGAAGGCTGTGCTGTGGTGGGGATAAGGGGAGAGCGGGTTCGATTCTGTTTGTGGTATGATGGTAAAACGTGGTTCTGTAGGTTAGTTACCTTCTATATAATAAAACTCGAGAACAACTGAACCGATTTCGTAAATACTTTTTATAGTACTCCCTGAAGTAGGATGGTTCTTATGGAGACAAAACGTAAACATGTACCACGGGCGAAGCCGGGGTGGACCTCTAGTTATTGTATTGAGGAGTGAGATGGAATTATTATTTGTTACAATTTTATTTTATTTCCCAAAAAAACGGTCTTGAAAGCTGTGTGCGAATTCTACTTCGATGACTTAACATTCAGTAAAATGTTATAAGAACATTCCAAAATGTAATACTTAATTAGTTATTAAAAGTAGGTTATTCCTTTTTAGCAGAAAACTCAATCGTCTTCAAGTTCGTTTATGAAAACATACAGCTGAATTCGAAAGCTCTATCATTAATAGATTAGGTACAGCTGAATTCCTAACCTAACCTAAACCTCCTTTTTTGTAGTCGGTTGAAAATAAACGCAAGTGAAGCTACTTGTCATAACGCAAGTCGGCGGTTAGGTAGAATAAATTCAGGTTCGCTATTTTGTTGGTCATAATGAACGCTAAGATTAAGATTTGTGCTTGTCCTTTTGTTTGCATTGTGTACCTAGGAGGTACGGTCAGCAAAATATTGGAACATTTTTGGATTTCTATATGAAATGTGAAGGAAATTATTTGGTGAATGGAGATTGTTTTTTAGACATTGGAGGTAAATTAAAATAAGGTACAAAGAGAAATAAAGAAAATGTTTGAAGCTAGAAAACCACTACTTTTTACTATACTTGTAGTAATTCTGGCGAGATATTTTTATTTCAAATTAATTTCTTCCTCAATTATTTGGATTTTCATTTCATAAATTAATTCTCAAAAATATTGATGATATTTTTTTGCGAACCGTACATATCGCCGGAGGCAAGATTCTCCAGTAAAATGCACGTGTATAGAGAGAGCTACCGAGTTGACAGTACGGTGCAAACCTGCTATTGTGCGACTGCAGCGACTGGTCGTGTGACTGTGTGACTTGGTGGACAACTTAAAATATTTTTGTTTTCATATAGAGTAATTTTCAAATATTGGAACGAAGTTCCTTATCGCACGTTGTGAAAGGGGGCTAGACGGAAAAAATTCTTACGAAAAGTTGTCACGACACTTTTTGCTAGAGTTGTGCGGCGTTCGGTGTGCGCGTGGTTCTCTGTCTGTCGCTCTCTCTGACTTAACACTTCGTTCCATCCGGATGTCCCTTGACATCGCTCAAGTTTTTTTCTTCATCATTCTAATGCGAGAATCATTTTGAATATTTTACGGATTTAAATCTCGATTTATTTATACAGACGAACGCTACAATAACTTCAGTGAAATTCTTCTCCAACAGTGGAAAATAATTAATCGTGTTATTTATCCATTTAATTTAGCTATTAATGGATTTCCAGTCCATAAACAGAAACACATCATAATAATATATAAATCTTTGATAGTGAGAAGAAGTTTTAACGTTCCTAACATAATTCAAGCATTCATTAAACACAAGAAGATAAGAAAATGCAAACACTATATCTTAATATATCTTTGCAATCTATACCGCTATAAAGAAACCCATACAACCCACAATTGGTTCAGTTAACAAAATCGTTCATGTTAACGCAAAGTGCGCTCCGACCCTAATCAGTATCGGCTGACAATTATCCGTGTAATAAGGAAAACCGTTACTGGCCGGCAATAATTGCTTATAGAGTTGCCCAATCGATTCCGTGTTAGGCTGTTTACACATGATGCCAATTATGAATTGAAAAAAAAAATCTTCATTGAAAAAAGGTTTAAAATAATACAGATTATACATTTGGGGAAACTAAAGCCTGTGTTAGTTCAGAACAATGTTAAATGTTATTAATGCAACTGGGTAGTTTAGAGAGGACACTATTACTACTGTTAATACCTACCTAATATGTCCATAAAAGCAAAATGAATCTGGTTATGTAATAATCAATAGACAATTGCCTACGCTTGAAAGAAATTTAAAATTAGGTCTAAACGAACGTCTATACAAATAAATAATATACGTAAGTTTATCGTCCATATGTATGTTATCAATCTTAAATAAACAGTTTTTGTAACATATTTTTTAAGCGAATGAACGCTTGAAGTCTTTCATCAAACTCTATAATAAAATGTCAACTATTCTATCGCCCATTTTCATAGTGATGTCCACACTAGAGTTTTCCAATATGAACAATAACAGTTGAAAGCCGAATAAAATCACCATCAATTCGTGCAGTCGACATAACGGCCCACTGTGTATTGAACAACCTGGATTGTATTTATTGCTAGTGATGTTCGAACTATAGATAAAACTTTAAAGTATAAAACATCGATATGTGAGGTTACTGGAAATAATATATTTTAACTCGTAAATACGAAAAATTGGATATGTTACAACACTGTAAAAAAAACTAGCTACCCATGAGCAGACTTATAATTTCATAGCTTCTGGGTATATTCTACTTAGCTTATCTGTATTTTAAAATGACAAATTCAAAAATGAAAGGAAATAAGTATATACCTTTTACCTAATTAATATATCAGTGATTCTATAGGTATACCATTTTATTCAAATTATCCATTTAATCCGCAAAAATTAATTGTCAAAGGGCATCGACAGTGCATTTACTACTTTCAAGCTTACTATAGAAAGTAGAAACAACAATTTCATTTTTCTACACTAAATTACCTGGTAGCTCGCGGCATCGCCCACTTATTTTACAAGTTAAATTATCTAAACTTAAACTTATTTATTTATATGAAGTTAAAGCGTGGAGTTTAAAATATATTTTTTCAATTGTATAAGGTGACAAATATTAATGGCGAAAACTTGATATAACTGGCGAAATTGGTAGTTAATAAACGATATAAAGTAAATCTAGTACAATAGTACATAGTCTATAGTTTTTATGTAAAAAAAGCTTGTTTTTCTCAAATTAACGAATGGTTATGAAGAGCCTTGATGTATTAAATTTATAGCGTAAATATAGAGCACTGTGCTTTATTATATCATATCGACATATCGATAAAATCTATCGACACAAACACATCCCCATGACCTGTCCATTTCACACACTCAATAACAATTGCGGCCGTGTAATTCGGCAATTTAATTAATAATTCAACCAATAATATAATTGCTAGTGTAATATTTTGTCGACATCGCATTACTACTGGTTTATTTATGTAATTGTTCAGCAGAACACATCAATGGTGATGTTTTATGTCTGTTAGTCTGTATCTCATAAATGAAGTTATCTTTTTGGAGTAATAGTCAATATATGCCGCCTTTTAGAAGAGATTACCGGTTCTTTTTTTCAAATTGCTGCTTCTGTGCCTATATGGATAATATAAATAAATAAATATGTATAAGTTAAGGATACACACATAGATATAGTAATTAAAAAAAAAACTTTTTATTAGTTCGAATATTTACAGACTAACCTAAAATACAACCTAATTATATGTGTACTACGTACACTGCAGCGGCATTCTTTTACTTTTATGTTCCTTCAATAATTGGAGGAAGGAAAGGATTATTATGTATTAATTTATTTTCTTATTGTCTATTTTCTTTCCTTGAAACAAACTGAGCGTTAACAATTAATAACGCTAATCAAGTTTTATTCGAAAACAGGGAAACCCCCGCGATGACTTGAATCAATAACGTCACAGAGGACATTATGGTAGATTTATTAGAGTAGGCTTATTAGTTGAGACAGACCAGACACGTAGAGTTAGTTAGATTTAGAGAGTACATGAAAAAATTATACTTTATACATGTTTATTTTTTGCATCCAATATTCATTATAGGGACTCAATGTGAAAACAACATTTTCATCAAATAATAATTTTGCCTAAAGTACAAGGCTCAAAGTTGTATGTAGTTTTCAAATGATAAATATTAGGTCAGTTAAGCTGGCTGATAGATGATAAGAATAGGATTACCTATATGTACTTTTGTTATGCTTTTTGTTGTACATAGAGCAAGTCTATTCGGCATTTTTAGTAACGTTTTATTTACAGGTAAAGTGATTTTATATTAAGACAATGTTTAGTTAGTACAGAAAACAATCAATGGAAACTAGTGTCCGCACCATTATATATGGAGACGCTAAGAGGAAACGTATTATTTAATCATAATTTAATAACACTACACAGTCTTAAAATTTTAGCTAATAAAATTAAATAAATATATTCGCGCGTCTATAGCTTCCTAACTCTACTTCAGCCAATATACAAAAGTCGGCAAGAATGCGACAAAGTATTGGTGTATAAAAACCAAATGCTAGTCTTGTCCCACGTTTAATATACTTCACGGTACAGTCGTTAAGAACAAGATATAAGGGATTATAATTGTTATTTGTTTGTATTAAAAAATAAGTTTTGAAAAGTTCACTTTTAACAGAAATAAAGTAAATTAATACTTCTTCTTAGTCTTACATCACAGGATTAATTTCATATTTTAATGGATTATTAAAGAATTATTGAATACGTACCTAAGACTTAAAATAAATAAAAGTGATCATTACATTTTCACATGTATTGTATTAACTACTATGAAACTATGAAAGAGGATTTTACTAAGAAAGAACCGAGCTTATAGCTTTTTTTAAGCTGTACTCATCCTTTCCAGTTCATTTCTTTATTCCTGTCTTCAATTCTTTCTTCACCCCTTACTGTTGAAAGTGACTTCTGCAAATTATCATGGGCGTTCGCGGTTGCTTATCATAAAGTGACTCATCAGCTTAGTTGTCCACTATAAATAAAAAGTACGGGTGGCACTCGGGGACTGCTGCGGTAAAGCTATTGCATAGCATGCCGTCAAGCCACACCTCCGTGCCTGTCGGAGTGGGGAGCGTGAGGTTTTTCGTTACGCAATTTCTGGATTCGGTCCCCGCGCTCGAGGCCCGCGATAGAAGCTATGCAATAGCTTAAAAAAGAAACCAAAACTATAATTAAAAGATATATTTCAAAAGCACTTCTCCATACAACTATCCACAATATGTCACTAGACGCCACAGTACAATAAATAAATAGCCCAAATTCCGAAGTGACCAGTCCAACCAATAAAGCGGCTAGGGGTAGATAAATATTGCAACCCTTAGCATTTGTTACACCACTTAACAGAAATCGGTTGGTGTCTTCGGGAATCTTCTGTTTGGGAATAATTAGCTGGAATTGCTGGACTGTTTTCGAGTGAAATAAATTTTGATGAAGGTGTGAGTTTTGTTGTTATTTTTGTTGATGGATAAGTGGGTATTTTTGAGAACATATTGAAATTTGTAATTTCTTATATTCATTAAATCAGAGTTGTAATATAATCTTAGTGATTGTGATCCCATACTATACACTACATAATACTATACTATACATAACTTTAAGGTCTATGATATATAAAAGAGCTAGATACGTTACCCGCTCTCTATTTTGGCAAGAAAAAACTCAGGTAAGTGCCCGAGTTTCACTTAGTCACGCACCATTCAGCGTCGTGGCTGGACGTTCTTTTTGTATTTTAATCGGCAGTTGTTATTACGAAGTACATGAGTGAGACATGTATTATGTCTCGTGCGTGAGAGTGAAAGAGAGAACAACTGTATTGGTGATAATGCGTTAGTAAGTAGGTATGTATTAATTACGCTGTTTTTTAGTGCAATGATGTTGGCGTATGCCGCGTCTACTAGTATAATAGGTCATTGTTTAAGGTACGTTTTTAGCTTAAAGTTATCGTATCAAATAATAATAAAAAATCTGTCTCCAAAAGTATACACAGAAATGAGAGAGTGTTGAATTGATTCATACATCTCAACTTACCTTTTCAAATAGGTAGGTATGCAATTAGGGGAAACCGATATCTATATGATATTTTATAATATCTAATATCTCGTTTTCTATATACAATGTCAAGGTGATTGACATAATATTAACGTAAATGTCAAGTAGTAACTGTATTTCAAACATATCAGTCACGTATATCATTAGTGACTTCAATCATGTAACTTTGCATGTAACTATTTAATATTTTTTTTAATCTAATATATAAGGCCGCCTCTTGTACAAACTTTGCCTTTTTTTATATTTGTTATTTTGTCCTAATTTTTGTTTGTGCAATAAAGTGTTATAAATAAATAAATAAATAAATAAAAATAGTTTGGAAAATCCAAAAGTGCACGCCTCATAATCTCATCCTTTACAATAAAATTGATTATTTATAAAGAGTACGTGACTATAAATATAAAAATGAAATAAAATAAAACATTTGGAAAAGTAAAGAAAGCGGTACCGTAATAATTGAGCTATTTTTCTTGTGGCCCCACCTAGATGTGAAACTGCGCAGGTTTAAGGGACTGACTACCAACTTATTTTTTTAAACCTTGGCTTATAGTATAAAGAATCGAGTTTATAATGGTGAATTTTGAGTACACTATAAATAAAAAAAAAGTCGATATTTTTTTTGTTTATTTAATAACAATTAAACCACATCGAATCAGACCCTGAAAAATGAAAGGGTTCTATTCCTGAGCATACTCAAGCGTAAGAGAAAAAAAAAGACTCGATTAGTAAAGTATTTCGGTCGCTATCGTGTTAACAAGAAAAAGGATCCGCACATACAGACACACGGACGTCCAAGACAGAACTTTTTTAAACTGTTTTTTAACTAGTTTAAATAACAAAAATGACATCAAAAATATCATGAACGTTAAAAATAGTGTTTTTTCTTAATATGTGTGTGTATGTATTATCTTACAAGTGCAATGTATGATACATAAAGACATTTTAAGTTTGAAAAATCAGATGTTTTGCGCGAAGTGACAGTAGTACCCACCTCAACGCTTCGCTTATGAGGCGTGCAATTATCATGTCGCGGTGTTTGTTGTTTAACTCCTCTGAAACAGCTTGATCGATTCTCATGAAATGTTGTTCGCATATCGGCTTCAGCTAGATGTGCTAGGCGTATAAAAATTTTAAAATCTGTAATTTTTTTTAAGCCTTAAAAGCCTTAAATAGTGTGCCTTTTGAGTTCCTTCATTGGTTATGCCAAGCCAGGAAGCTAACCAACAAGTCAATATTATATTTTATTATGAAAGCACTTATAGGAGAACATCCGTTACAAATCAATACCTTCATACCATTATTCATAGATTCAAATTGAAAATAAAATCATACAAATCAGAACAAGATTGAAAATTAAAGCCATAAACATTTATTGAAATTGAAACTATGAAAGTTACTTTCTCCTTGAACCTAACAAAAATCTCAGTATCTAGAATCGAACATCTAGATCTGAAAACACAGTTACCGACATTTCCGAAGGTTAAGACGATAAAACAATAGAATATTATTTATCCGCCGATCGGCACGCGACATTCGACTGCAGTGTCTCTGTCAGTCCTTATGTAACCTAGAAAGGATTGCTAATGTGGTGTGGAAGAGGCTTTTTTATACTCACGTAGTATAAAAAAGAGCTGCGTGTCAGAAGTGCGAAACTTCTTACCAAAATCGTCGCCTTACTCCATGATCTGACGGTATTGCCATGACGTGACCTTGAAATTTTACTTTCAACACGCCTAAAGAAATATCGACGAAAAAGTTGCTTATATTATATGCTACTATGTCTGTACTAAATTACATATAGATCCGATCAACTGCTTTTGTGTGAAAGAGTAACAAACATATTACATCCATACATACCTACTGATTTCGATTCATTCGCTTAATTAAAAATGTTAATATGATCTTATTATACATAAACGCACCTCTGATATTGTCATTTAAGTTTTGAGAACATGACACCTTTTTATGTGTTACCACATGGCCATTAAATTTTTAAGATCCAGTTTACAGTTTTTTTTAAAAACAAAAATAAAACTGCTACTTCATTAGCTTTCGTATTATTTTACCAATTCATAAAAAATATGATTATTTTACCAACTCTTTAAAAATAAGAGAAACGTTCTATTTTTCCAATACTTCCATATCCACACTAACCCAGCCTGGAACAGTGAACATTCCAAGAATGTAAGTACAGTTGCATTCATAAAGCCTTATCTTTGCTATTGGAAGGGGATATATTTTTACTGATAGCAACCCGACGGTTGACCTCAGAAATTTATGGGCTATGGCAATACAGGACGGTGAAGTGTGTCATGGTCTCATTCAATAGTGAATTATGGCTTTTAGGGTTTGATACTATAGATGTATTACGATTTTGTTATAATATCGAAGCACATTCGCGCGAATATCGAGACGAAGTGCCAGGCGAATGACGAACACGACTGTGTGATTAGGTATTAATTAGATCCTTTGGTGCCTCTCCGAAAGTGGCATAAACTAAAGTTAGACATTTAGCTGAAAAAAAAATTGTTTTATTACATTAATAAAATGCCAAAGAAATACATACACTACAAGTAATACACATAAATATATAGCTCAAAGAACAAAATCCTCGTTCTAGCGCAGTCAGACTTATAAGTCTATCAAAGTAGTTATGATTTCATGTATTATTTTACATATTGTGATTTATTATTTTTATTGATCGGTCCATCTAGATCAAACGGGGCATTCTAACCTTCTTTTAATGTAAACAGCCGTAGAGCATTCTTTTATTGTGTTCTTGTTGATTCTATGCAATGTTCTAATATTGAACAACACTGAATACGAGTTTTCGTTTACACTAAAATATCACGAAAGAATGCTCTTCCTATGACTCTTGCTCTATTTTAGTTTGATCTAAACGCATCGTTACATGTATTTCTAATGAAGTAATTAATTATTTATACATAGCAAAGAATAAAGATACAACTATGATTTTTTTCAGCAACTTTCCCACCTATAAAATAGTTGTATTTATATTGTTACCATATTTATGATTAGAAATAGTTTCGCGTGATTCCTACGTTTTTGCCTTGAAAGGAACTTAGTTAGCGAATGCTCAGTGGATGTTAATTTGACTCATTAAACAGCGCAAAGACAATTATGTAGTTCTCTTGTAGAATTATTTTAAGTGTTCTTTGCATTTAGTTATGTATTGTATCTTTTTTGTTGTAAGTATATTCAAAGAATTGCTGCGTCCCGCGGTTTCACCCGCGTAGTTCTTTAATGAAATATCAGAATGATAAGTAGCATAATATTATGTTACTGCTTATTACGTCGGCTCTCTGATTCTCGTCGGCTATCAGAGATTAGCCGGAACAAACACACAAAATAAAATTTTAAAAATTATTTATAGGTAGGTACTATGTGATCGAGTTATTTATCTTACTAAGTATAAAATATCTTTAAATTTGTAGCCTTAAAATGCTAATACATTACCTAATCATCGTCACCTATCATTGGTCCAAATACTATACACAAACCATGATTAAACTTGGCCATAATTTGCAATTATAAGTGGCGACTACAAGAAGCATCTTTCGAGTTTCATTTCAGTGTTCCAGAAGTCAGAACTTTCCAAGCGTCAAATACCAAATTAATGACGTCACGGACTCAATTTATAAACATTTGAATTTCGGATCGGTTACATTTCCGAAAACTACGATTTGAAATTCAGTACGCGAGTTTGAAATAAGTGATGCATGATCACGGGTCGAGCGGTCGTTGAAATGTACATCTGTTTGATAAACAACCTTATATAAAAGAGATAGAGTCGAAAATGCAGTGACTGTTCGAAAGTCCGTGAATAGTCTGTCCGCCAAATGAACAAGTCGCGACTTATTTTGTACGTTATTCAAATCGGGCCAATATTTATGTACAGGGTGTTTGGAATTTTTATTAAAAATGTGTACGGATTATTTAATGACGGTGAATATATTTAAGGCGTATACGAAACAGAGTGCTTCTGTAATTATTTCTTGAAAATATTGGAATAGAAAGCTAGCTTTCCGCCCGCGGCTTCGCCCGCTTTATCTAAAACCTAATAAGTTATATACTAAAACCTTCCTCTTGAATCACTCTATCTATTAAAAAAAAACCGCATCAAAATCCGTTACGTTGTTTTAAAGATTTAAGCATACAAAGGGACATAGGGATTAGGGACAGAGAAAGCGACTTTGTTTTATACTATGTACCTAGATTTTTCTTCGAATAGTTTGTAATGTAAAATTTGTAGTTGTAGAGGGAGAGATGAGATTAACAAGAAAACGTAAATATGTACCACGGGCGAAGCCGGGGCGGACCGCTAATAGTTCATACAAATAAATTTAACATCACCAATAGATAGAGAGATAATAGACAGCTTCTGTATCAAAGCTTATTAGGTACTTCTTCCTATCTTTGGAGGGATAAACTGTGCAGTGTACACCTGGTTCCTAAAATCTAAAGAATATAAATAATATGTTTAAAATTTAAGCCAGTACGGTCAGTATTTAATTACATTTGTCTTAATTATGATTTCGTCACAATCCAAATAATATTCATTTCACAAATTATGGGAAATTTAGGTATCATTATTTTAAACTCTATTTATTAACAAATATACTAGCATACAAAGACAAATTTATTGACCCTTGTCTAAGACGCCAATAAGATAACTTCAAGACCTAAGTACACACATACTACTACGTATTTATTTCGCTACACACCCTGTATAACCAGCCGATAGATATTGTAGCGCCTAGCAAGTAGATAGTGCCTTTTCTTCGTACCACTTCCGCTAACGATGTCATTCGGTGTTCCGCGCTGACGAGTTATTGAGACTTTTTCAAGAGACATTCCCCCCTCCCCACCGCCGCCCGCCGGGGCCGGGTAGGATGCCTGGATGTGGCCTGTAATAAATATCGACTTAATACTATATTATTTTACACGGCTATGTGCTCCAAATAAGAAAAGGATTGATTCTGCATTGTGTATAAGATCTGAGGTATACAATTAAGGGTGGTTTTTCTTTGCTTGGTAAAAAGTTATCCTACCAATAAAAACCACAATGAAAAAGGTCTGGTAACTTTGTAGTTCTATAATGAGCATAAACCATATTTGTAGAAGGTCAAAAACATGTCTCAAGACGCTAGTTACTAGATATTATTCTGTGCTTCAGGATGAATGTATTTTCGTGTTTTGGCACACAAATAGCCAATCAACTGTTTTTGCGAGAAAGAGTGACAAACAAACAAGTTTGTCTATTACGCTCATGCTGTATCGGTCCAGTTGTTACGGAGCCTATTCACTGCTTTCCGAATCGATGGTAAATGTTAAAAATATGTTATGACGATTCAAAAGTTCTTCTAGAAGAAGTCTAATTGAACAAATAAATGTTCGGGTTTGAGTTTGAGTTACATACAGAGAGCAACAACCTTTCCCTACCCCATCCAGTCATCTACATCCCATCTCAACGTCTATCTGACGATAATTATGTCGGTTGAAAGATTGAATACACTTGAGCTGCGCAGTTTTTCTGCAAGACCCCCTCTGGGGGAGGGGGGGTCAAATGATCAGCGATATAATAAGACACTTGTGTGCCGTTCAGGCGGTGTAATGATACTCTAAGATTTAGGGTTAAAGTCTATTGACAGTTTTTTAGTCATTAGTTTGTGTAGGAATGTTTTGATGCTTTGAAACTTAAAATTGAAAAGTGATTAGTGTATTAATTAATATTAATGATTATATCGTGTCACATTTAGATATTATGTATTTTCAAAAGGTCTTTTAGTGGTTATAAAAAAAATGTGTGTACACACCTAAGAAGTGAAACTTCTTTATGACCTTATTTTTCAAAAAAATAATTTACTATATGCAACTTTACAGAAATACGTCGAATCACGCATGGTAGGGATGATAAAAGATGGCGCGTAACGAAAAAATGTCACGCGTAGCGAAAAAATGTTCCACTAAATTTTTTTCCAACCCCGCTAAAGAAGTTTCACTTCAATAAGACTTTTTCATCAGCGTATTAAGCCTAAAATTTAATGTTTAATAATAAAGATTTTTTTTATTTATTTTATATCAAAGGTATATGAATTCATATATAAGCAATTCACATGTTGGATGTGTTTTGTATTTAATTGTTTATTTGCTATTTAACACATTCTAGTATTACCAATAGGTGATATTTTAATTAGGCACAAACTATAATTTATAGAAATTCGTGCTAACTGCTATACATCAAGAACGGCTGAACGGATTTTAATGTTTATTAGTTTGTCTCCACTTGCATTAAGATAATAACTAAATGATATTATTATGATAAAGATGATTCCATGTTGTCTTATAATTATGTTGATTTTTTATTAACAAACACAAACAAAATACAAACTGTATGTTTGTCTAAACTCCGAAATACACAACGTGTGAATATTTAGTATCACAAATAGCAGACTTACAAATGATGATTCCCCCCGGTTGTATCTCATTTGCTAGTGGTCCCGGATAATCATATTTTTAGGCCTCGATATGATACCGTCAGCAACGAACAACGAAAAATATTTTTAAACCTCTATTAAAAATATCTAAGATATAGAGATATAAACCTTTTTTAACTTAAGCAAATCTTTTTCTTTTTTAAATGTTTTTTGCGAAGTAAAGTGATAGACCGTTAATTAAATTAAATTATTATCACAGACAGATAGATACCTAGTATATAATTCACTTTTCATATACAAAAAAGGCTACCATATCGCTATCAAATGACATCTACCAGCCAACGTTAATTAGTTGTATATACTGGGTAAATAAGTTAATGATGATAATATATTGTTATGTCTATTAAAGTATCACTTAGCAATTTTTGGCTAGATCAAAGTAAAATTCAATGAATCGTTATAATATAGTACATGCGTATTTTTCACATTTTTGTTAATAAATATGTAGCACAAATTTTAAAGTAACTTTATCTGCTGACGGTACAAACAGTATTACTCTATAACATTTGAATAATTATTCTCAAACTGTGATGCGGCCCGCCTATAAATACATTACCGCTGCAGACCGTACTTCTTCAAAAATTGTACACGACAAACTCGACCTAATTTTTAATACACATACGGTATATTATTGTGTGAATAAATTAGAAAATAGACAGGGTGTACACAGTTCATAATATTGACAAGATGGAGGCAAGAAGCTGCCTGGAGTATAATTTACTTCTCATAACGAATTCTTATATTTTAAAATATTTGTCGGGAAATTGGATATTTGCAACAAACATACATATTTTGATGATGTTTTTGTGTTATGCTGATGAATAAATTAAATGCATTTCAGTTGGAAGAGATGAAATAGAATAAATATGTATATATGTTTTTTATATCATGCAAGCGAAACCGCGTGTTTAAAGCTAGTTAAAGATGTTGGTATGAATCACGCTAAACGGAAATCAGCTGTAAATATAATTGGTGACAATCGATGTATTGAGGCATTTTAACTTATTTTATATATTTTTAATTACATTATCATTACAAACGGTTATCATTACGGTGTAAAGCGAATCAAATTATCTAAAAAATCAAATTCTTTAAAAAAACCAAATCTCATCAAATATGGTTGACCCAATAACCATTAACCATATCAATCTCACTTCCACACGCAATAAATCTCGATCAAGGTAACTGACATTTTTTTACGAGCGCAAACAGTATTTCATCGTTTCCCACTTTCTAATTGAGAGATATATATTGGCACATTTTTCAGCTGAATGTATCGTATGTCAAAACAGAGAAATGTGTTCTGGCTGCCGGCTGGGTAGGAGCGAATGTTGTTGTAATGGCATTGACAATTTTTTCTTCAAGTGACTTTTTTAACCGACTTCTAAAAAAAGGAGGAGGTTATCAATTCGGCCGGTATGTTTTTTTTTATGTATGTACACCGATTACTCCGAGGTTTCTGAACTGATTTACGTGATTCTTTTTTTGTTCGATGCGGGATGGTGTCGAATTGGTCCCATAAAATTTTTATTCGGATATGCCCAGTAGTTTTTATATTATGAGCATTTTTGTCTGTATTTGTAAATGTAGCAAGTGCAAGTTTGAAGTCGGTTGTTTTATACGCAGTTATCACGTCTTGTGATATTTTGTTCTCCGGAGGAAGGTATGGATTTAACAACATAGGCCGGTTGCAGAGCTTCACCGACCATCAGTGCGTACGTCAGTCGCGCTTGTCATATTATGTATGAAAATTCATAAAACCGTTCATAGCTAGACCGACCATACGCACGCGTATTTCCATTATTACTTTGATAAAATTCCTTAATGTAAATTATGAAAGAAAAGCATGTTTAGGGTGCACTGTGATAGTTTGACAAAATACCTTACTAATAATATAATATGAAGATTTATGAAATATCTTTTTGCTGTGCTTAGAAAATAGAAAGTATTTTGAATGATTAAAGAATGAATATTTATAAAAGTAGTTCTTGGTGATATTGAAGTTTGGTAGCTCAGTCTGGGTTGGAAGAGGAATTTTAATTTAGTTACTTTATAAGTGACTTTCTAGAAATTATTTAAATATGTATAGGTTCCTAGACAACTAGTTTTACAGATAAGTCTATATTTAACATATTTGAGATACGTACTACATATTATACCGGTGGAGCTATTCTAGGTACACCTATTCATTTACAATAATTGTAAAAATAATAATCCTTAACGTAACAGTAAGTGTCAGTTAAAATGAGATGGTGATAAAGTAATGTGCGAAATTAGTAGCGATGTAATATATTAAATATGTACTAAAATGGTTTATGTTACTTACTACATTTTCACCCACCGCTATACAAACCATTAGCCCGATCGGGCATCGAAAAATGTACGTGATAGGTGATATGTGACCCTCGCTAATGTTTCATTGTTTGTGCACGTACAGAAATGGCCGTTTCTAGCGTGAATTCACTGAAAATATACTTTAAAATATAGTTTCTTAGGATTTTTTTAGAGTCAAGAAGCACCTATACTATTTGTTTAATGTATTTTTCTACATTCAGGTATTTCATATTTTACATTTTAATTATTATACTTTATCGACAGCGGAAGCCATTTAAATCTCTTTTTTAAATACATACTTATGGACGTAAATAAATTTTTTCATTAGAGCTGTGAATGTAAACCATATTACGACGTAATTATTTTTTGTGAAATAATACTGTAATAATTATTTTAATATTCATTCAAAATCCAAGTTAATAAAATAACCCATGCACACATTATAAACAGAATTAATCCAGAAATTAAAACATTGCACTATCATCTCTTTTAGAGAAATAAACCCCTAGTCTGTACACACACAACAGCATAAATCCCTATTAGTGAAGTGTTTGGGCGTTAAAGAATACAACTGATTTATCGGCAGCATCAATTTCGTGGAGGATGTGCGGAGTGGGCTTGCGTTCGAGCGGCATTGATTTATTTGTTGGTTACTACATTTTTATTTTCTGCTATGCTTTTGACTCTGGGTAAAAAAACCCGGTGTTAGTAAAAATGGTAAAGATTTTCTTGACAGAGAATAAAAAGCCTGTAAAGATATAGCTTTTTACTTACTTACTCACTAAAGTGGTATAATAATTTTAATATCGATCCAGTAGTTTAAGTGAAGACTAGCTGACCCAAACTTAAATCTAAAACTAGGACACAATATGTCATATGGATATATCCATTTTTAAATCATTTTCATCCAGTTTGTTTGTGTAGGTCTGATACTGTTTTTATAAAAACAGTATCAGACCTACACAAACAAACTCATAAAAATCGGTCAAGCCTATTCACAGAAACTTGGTTACAATGTTACACGATAATTTTAGATTTAGAGTGAAAGGAAGAAAGAAATAATAATATAATATACCTATATTTAACAATTTTCTTATCCGTAGAAAAATGTAGTCTGTCACAACTCACACCCTACGTTCTAAATCTAATTAAAAATGGTTCAGTCGTTTTCGTCAAACGACATTATATAATAATATTCTAGTTCTTAAAACTGTAAATTAAAGGTAAAACGTTCCTAATTAAACAAATATAAACAATAACTGACGTGACTTAGTGTGTTTGTACGTTCGCACCTAGGGAATTGCTTCAATATTTTCAGTAAAGTCCCCGCGGGTAGACGGTAAAAACGAATAATGTATGAATTAAGCATTTATAAGTTTATGCACGTGTGGTCTCGATAACAAAGATATACCTAGAGAAAATAATTTAAATTATGAAAATTCAGGAAAATTCAACAGAATTCGAACCTACGTCTGTATCACATAGGTAGTATAAAACAAAGTCGCTTTCTCTATTCTATGTCCAGCTATTTAATATTTATGTATGCTTTAAATCTTTAAAACTACGCAACAGATTTTGATGTATTTTTTTTTAAAAGATAGATTGATACTCGAGAAAGGTTTTAGTAGATAGGTAGGTATATCATTTATTAGGTTTTAGACAAAGCGGGCGAAAGCGCGGGCGGAAAACTAGTATTTAATAATTATACGGAATAATATTTGCTATTTTTTTTAAATAGTTTGATTGGTTATGATTTAAATGTTTAGGAAAGAAACATCAAAAATTAATAAATCACTATGAATACCATATTTCGCTAAGATTGTTTCTTACATAAAAACAGATGATATGATCTGCATGAAATTTGGTGAAAAGATAGATCTGAACTAGTATCTAAGCTACTTATTACCCAGGTTCAACGTAAGTGAAGCTGAAATATCCAGCTAGTAGCTTATAAAGTAAAAAATAAAAGATATATAAAAAGCATAGCAGAAAATAAAGATGAAGAAGAGAAACCCATAATTTATTTATTTATTAAAGTGAAACTTCTTTAGGCGCGTTGAGAAAAAAACTTCAAGATCGCGTCATAGCGATACCGTCACGTCTGGAGTAAGGCGACGATTTTAGTATCTTTGAATCTTGCCAAAGAAGTTTCACTTCTGACACGTGTGCTCAGCACACACGCTCTTTTTCAATTATTCCTTCCATAAATTATATTATATCAATGTAACATAAAACTATTGACATAGGTGAAAATAGTTTGATACGACACAAAACATAATATTTGAACACGCTAGTTTTAAATTCCCGGGTTGGCTCGTTAATTTGTATGTTTTGTTCGTAATTTATAATTTATTTACATTTTATGATAAGGACAAACTTTCGTTTATTAGACCTATCACCTAGAGATATAGTTATTAGTAGTGTTGCTAATAAACCATTTTCTAAGTTCTTAATTATTTTTTATGTAATTTAAATCTAAAAATTTAAAGCTAACAAGGTTTTAAAAGTCAATTAATTGTTCATGACATTGTTTTAAATGATGTTTCATTAATAAATGTAACATAATAAATAAATCACATTTAAAATGGCTTAAAGAGTTTCTTAATAATTTCAAGTCCAAACAATTTTTTCACATTATTATTTTAGAATTTTAGATTGTTCCCTCCACGTATTACAATAAAAGAAAAAATAAACTATGTTTATTCTCTCACATCATTATATTTGCTACAACACTTATACACTTTATATCGGTACCTATAAACTAGGTACTTATAATATAAACTAGGTACTTACCTATTAGATGAATTTACTAAACGCGTAGGTCGAGTTTTACATACCTACCTCTAAATAATTAAAAGGGCAGATCAAGCCGGGTCACCTATATAAATATGAACAAAACAGCAGTTAACAAAAACCGATATTATTAAGGAAATGTCTTTGCATTATCATTTATTGAATCCATTTAAACGCCAAACCCATTTAACCCTTCTATGAAGCAATTATCAACTAATGGTTAAAGTTAACCGAATGTTTAACGGGGGGGTTAGTTTCACACGCGATCTGATTTTAACCGATACCTCGTTAATGATCGTTTGATATGGTTTAGATTTATAGATCACTAATTACGGACAAATAAAGGTAATTTGGAGAGCCCTAAAATCGGAAAAAAAATACAGTCGAACATGGAATATTCGGTATTGATGACTGATAAAAATATTTTTTTTATGGAACTTATGAGTTATTATCATAATACCTATATGATTTTAAAACACAAAAACGGTTGGACAAAATATTATAACGATATTTTTCAAAATCAGTTATTCAATCAGTTATCAATTAAAGTACAATGGTAAAAATGTGTAATTTTTTCTATATTCTTCTGAGCAGATAGTTATTACTCTCAAAGGTAGAATATTCATGACAAATAAATTAACGTAAAACACATTAATTTAAAGATTTGGTACTTAACAATACATACAAACATATAGTTGATATCCAACTTACTCTGAAGTCTATTACTAAATAAATATAAATAAATAAATATAAATAAAAAGAATATAAATAATAACCATACGATGAATTCTATCATATTCCTCTACTGTCTACTCTAAACCTTAACAGTAGTTTAACTAAACTGCTGACACTCCATTAAACTAATCAGCGGTTTCTCTATGAATACCTGTTACATTACTTCTTTAAAATTCCCTTTGTTAAGGAAATAAATAATAAACAGTGTCAGTGTAGGGAGGCGTGGGTTACATATTTTAGCACTCGCCTAAACTATCATGGCGCGGTTTAGGAATTTTAGATGTGCCATTTAATTTTTCCAGGTTTCGTAATTACAACTATTCTTGTTTAATTAACTTTATCAAAGAAATTAATTATTGGTAAAATAGAAAAAGTTTGTGAACTGAGGGAAACTATAATTAAAAAACTATATATTTTACGACAAATGGAATGCGAAAGTTTTAACATAAAAATCTTGATTTCTCATTCATGAATAACAACCTATTAATTAATGTATTATAAGCAACAACAATACTCACAACAAAGATAATAATTTATCTCATGTTCTCTTTGCAATGATTAGTATTTTTCGTAATACCTACTTTGTAAAATTTCTTAGTTTTAATCGAAATGCATTGAACTACTGTCACTATTAAAATATTAATACAATCATCTGTGCTCGGCGTACAATCATCTAAAAAAGTAATAAATAATTTCCTCTCAAAATAAATTTATTAAATTAAATACCATATCCAAAACTTCTTACATCCAAAAACTGACCCAATAGTGGACAGAAGGTTCCTAAATATTTGCTCCCCATATTGTTCCGTTGAAAATTAACATACAATATCTACTAATTATATAATTTATATGTTTGTTTAGGATAAAGGACTCTATCATAACCGATGTATTAAAACCGATTAATTTGTAGCCATTATGTTGTTAACTGAAGTGATCGCAATCGGAAATGTGGGTAGTAAAATGACAAAAAATTAAGTATTCAAAATTTAATTTTAATAATACAAAGTACCTAAGTATATTAATTCTGAACAATCTTTATTCGACCCCGCAATGAATGAATAATGATGGAACATCAGCTGATGTTCCATCATTATTTTTATTAAAAATACTAAACAATAAATTTTAAAATCAAAATACTTAGGATGACACTGAAAATCAGTGTTAAGATGTTTTTCTTCCATAAAATCGAATGTAGACTTTACATATCTACTGTATATAATAATATAGACAATACGGGTTATCTTTTATTTGTTTTTTTCAACGCAATAAAAATATAATTTGCTGTGTGACAAATTATTTTTTTTAAATTATTGTTCTCCCGTGCGAAAAACAATGCAATTTGTTAAATATAGCATGTCACGCTAACATTAACCACCTGCCAAATAAAGTTTTATTAAAATTGAAAGGGGGTGCACCTGGAAGGGGTGAAATTGATTCATTTGTGTCATTGGGGTTTAGTTTTTCTAATATTATGACGTGTTTACTGTTTAACCCTAAAATTATGGATTACAAGTTAACGAACAGAGGGCGATTGAATTTTATTCGTATGTAATACACATTTTAATAGCTCATGTACCTACAATTATTTGAAAAATAATTAAAACTTGATAAGTTTTATTCTTCAGTAACCAATACAATGTATTCAGACATAGTACACCGATAATTTTTGATTTCTTTGAAATCAAGAACATAATATATACATTTTGAAATAAAATTTGTACAATTTTGTAACTGAAAAATAAATTGAAAGTTATCGTCTGTTTTTATTAAGGCTATAAGACTCCAATATAAGGTACTAGCTTTCCGCCCGCGGCTTCGCCCGCGTTTTGAAAGGAAAACCCGCATAGTTCCCGCTCCCGTGGGATTTCCGGGATAAAACCTATCCTATGTGTTAATCCAAGTTACCCTCTATATGTGTACTAAATTTCATTGTAACCGGTTCAGTTGTATTTGCGTGAAAGAGTAACAAATCCTCACAAACTTTCGCATTTAGGGTTCGGCTAAATAATTCGGCCTTTTCGCTATAATAAGCAATATTATACTAAGTAGAACCAAAAAAGAAACAAGCAATCCCAATAAAACAATTTTAAACCAAACTCTACTTGAATTAGTTTTAAAAACAACAATAAATTGTGAAATATCAACAATAATGGTTGGCAAACTTGCGAATTCGCTCACAACAGCTAAAGTCGTATTTAATAATGTTATCCCGAATGTAGCGGAAAACAATACAAAAGTTTCGTCTATTAATAATTCACTGTGGCCCCTACTATTGAATTGTATAATAATTTGTCGTGAGAATTCGAGTTGGGATCGAGTTTGATTATCGTGATATTGTTATCACTCTCAATATTCTTGAATATAAACACGAAAAAGCTCCAGTCTTGCTCAGTCATTATCTCTTTAAAAAAATGCATGATTTTTCTGGTTATTAGGACAAATATTTAATTTCAACCTGCTCAGTACATTCGCCTTACATCAATTGTTTATCTGTAATTGTAAAAAAATATAGAAGTACAATTCAGAAACGTTTTTTTTTTAATTTTAATCAATGTCTCATTTCCATTCAATGGTTCACTAATGTAGATTATACTTTATTAAAAAGAGAATTTAGTTCTGATTAAAATAAACTTCTCTAAAATCAAATCCATTGCGTAAAACAATCAACCACCAACCCGTTAAACAAAATATGAGTTTACAAAAGTCACAATTTTATTTCGAGTAAACTAAGTTGTTTCGAGTACTTTACATTGGTAGGGGTAATAAAAATATTTTCTGCTCGATTAAGATACCGACATACCGCATACGAGCTTTCGATAATGATGAAAGTTTCTGTTACCGGCTCTTATTGGTACCGTTAGATTACTCATTCATTTTTATCATTATTTACCTAATAATATTATGAAGGAACACTTTTCTGTACGTTTGTAAATGCTTAATCGATTTTGAAAATTCTTCACAAATAGAAAGCTATTATATATCTAAGTGATGTATTAAGTTGCTTTTAGTTTTCATAATTAATAATATGTCTGGTATAAATATGTAAATGGTCTATGGAATTTTATTGCAAATTATTGCAAAAATAAGAAGTCAAATATGGGAGACGATTTAAAAAATACATACATTTACCAACCGAAATAAATGAATTTGAATTTGAAACCTTATCATATAAATCCTATCGACATTAGCTAAAAAAATTCAAACTTTTTTTGCCATCAGTACATTTATTGAGTACAGCCAGCATAAGAGATAGGCGATGATAAACGGCTCTTCGCGAACTAGTGTCGTTAACGGGCCCCATCCATTCTTTTAACTTTATCCGTCCTATAAATATTATATGATCTTTTGGAAATGTTTTTATAAAACAAGCGGTTTTGGTATTTCCTTTTTGAGCAAAATCCAAAAAAGATGTACTAAAAGAGATACTAGAAATTAAGACTTCAATAGTTGTAATACAAGTCTTGCCAATTAATTAAACAAGGATTAAAATCAGATCAGATACATAATATTATCTTAAAATTAAAAAAGGTTGTATGAATGAATGTTTGGTACTTTTTTTTACACAAAGCAAGCTGAACAAAATTGTATGCAAATTGGTCCAAATGAATTATACTTAGTCTGTATTAGCACATAGTGACTTAAGTAATCAGCCCTAACAAATAATATATTATACTACGCGTCAACCTAATTAAGCTGTAAAAAATATCACTAAAAAGTATAGGGGGGCTATTATTAAAATCATTCGCCACCCCTCATTATGCAAAATGTCGAGTGATACACCAAATACCTTTACATTAGCCGAGAAAAAATAAATACAGGGACGTTGATGACGCTAATTTTTTTCCTACAGATATTAAGTCATGTTTGAGACGAGCCATCGTTACCCTTAATAGTAATAGATATTTTATTTTGTCGCTTTGAGGGTGTACATCGGGGGTGTATTCTTGTGTTGTACGATAGATAATTTATGGGTTGTTTTTTAGTCCAAATACAGCTAAAATAAACTAATAATTGTTTAAATAAAAATAAATAATTTAATTTCTCTTCATCTTACGTAAGTTTGAAATAATATTTCAAATTAAAACAGCTTTCGTAAAATGCTTCGTAGTTAGTTCAAAATTAGATGAACGACCGAGTCAATAAAGAAATTAATATTTTTAAAACCTTTGACTATAATTCGGTACATAGAGAGAATTATATCCTCTAAACTACCAGATAGAATATGGTAATTATCATGCAAACGAAGCTTAAGCTACACCAAAAAACCTCCAAAAATAACTATTAATGACAAATAGATACCCTTCGACATTATATCGAGCGTTGCATAATAGACCCTCTGATACATTTGGCGTTCGTTAATACGTTTTCCCTTCATAAAGAGAATGTTTAACCTATTTATTATGCGGCAGATATTAAAAACCGGGAGACTAACGCGCCTTGTAATGAATGTTTAGATTTTGACGGGCCTTTGTACAAAAATGTTAGGGTAGTTGTATAGAAACATCTTTGTTGACGATGCGTCGATTATATTGAATTGATGATGCATAATGAAGGAAAAAGTGTTTCTCCACCAGAAACCAATAGAAACAAAAACATAAGAATACAGTGGAACATGAGAGAAACTTGCAGGAAGTTAATTAATAAAAAGGCAAACTTAACAATTATAGTAAAAGGTACATATTATATTATTATGAAAAAATATAAAGTGTATAATATGATGTATCTTTAGTAAAATATTTTAAACGTGCCGTTACTTAAATTGGATCTTAGTCGAAAACATGGTATCATAAAAATAATTTTTACATAGTTTGAATTAATAAACGTCGAGTTTAAACGCTAGTTAATGACCAGCCTAATCCTTCACGGACTGTTTACTTGCGGTAATAACGATAGCGTACTTTTTTCTTAAATTCAGAGGCTTTTAAGGATTTGCATTACTTATATTTGTTTTATTGACCGGAAAATGTTTAAACGTGAATTAAGTACATGTGAAATTATCTCTTATTGTGTGTAATTTAAAGACCTTTTTACAAGGGCAAAATTCTGCGGCCTAAAAGTAACTAAATATCTTTATCTTTTTAAAACCTTTTTGATCAATTATCTTCACTGATAGTATTTAACTACGATTGGATTTAAAATTCAATAATTCATTCAATCGACTTTGTTCTATCTGGTTTCATTAATCTACAAAGTAGGTAATATATTTTAGTTGAATAGCATTCAAATGCTTTTAATAAATGAGAAATTATTCATAAAAATTTGATCACGTGGCGGGATTCGAACCTGCGTCTTTCGCATCTCGTGATAGATTTTTTTCTATTACATAAGTATTTAAAAATTCATGCTCTATCCTTTCTATATTTTTTTTATTATCTCAAACACTGTCTAGTAAAGAATATCTTGTATTTTATGGTCTAAGATCTGAATATAAACCGAAATGTAACGGCGTGATAATAGAATGAGACCAATTTTATAAAAAATGAAAATAAAAGATTTTTTAATAATTAATAAAAAAATATCCTGTCCAGGATTTTCCCAGTCAACCCATTTTTAATACATTTTTTAATACACTAAATTTATTATAAAATTGGTCTCATTCTATTATCACGCCGTTGCATTTCGACTTATATTCGGATCTTAGACCATTACTAGTTTTTACGAATAAAATATAACTAAGATACAGATAAGCCTAACCATTAGGGGAAGTCGGTAAAAAAGGCGGGAAAATTTCGCGCCAAAATTAAAATGGCATTTCACATATTTATCACAGGATCAGTCTGTCCATATATCATGGCGACACCCAATACGCTTAGCTCGTGCACTTGCGGTCTCGGGAATTGATGGACTGGAATGGATGCGGTATGAATTATGTGAGAGATAATTTTTTTGTTGTTTATTGAAATAAATTATAAGTTATTTGTTGTAAATTGAAAGAAATGTCAGGTTATATCGTAGAGGCAATAAGAAAAGGCAACCGATGTAAGTTTAAACTTTTGCTAGGCTTGAACTTCTGTTTATTTTAACAAAAACAAAACCAACGTAATAAAAATCAATTAAAATAATAATTAATTAGTTTATTTTCATTGATTAGTTGATTGAATCAATATGCTCTTTAGGAACCAAAGTAAATCAACTTGATTTACTTTGGATTCTAAGGAGCATCAAAATTAGGTATTTATATTAATTTTGTTAAGACCAGACTGACTAAGTGCGGTTTGGTAAATGGTTAGTCGATATCACAGGCAGGATATTTCTAAACTTAGTTCAAATAAATTGATTTCATTAAATTGAACGCAACAATTAGTATCTTCTAGGTTTGAACCGTATTTGAACGGTCGACTTTTTTCAGTAGTTATTCAAGAAAATCCACTAAAAAAACGTATAATATACCGCATCAAAATAAAACTACTCGCGGTCCAATCGCATCAGGGATACATTTCGAAAAAAGGAGTTTAACAGTCGATACTCGCTAGAGTGACTTCGCGGAGTACAAGGTATAAGCTTATAGCGAATGTCACTTACTAAGATAATGTATTAAGTAAGTAAGAAAGATAATGTTGTTTAAAGGCTCCCACATACATTACAGTTCACCTGACAGGTATACCAGATAGACCGGAATATACCTACTTGTTTTTTGAGCCTACTTATTATCGGTTAATCTGCGCAGTGCACTGACTGTACCGTATATTATAGCCTCTATAAGGTAAAACGTTTTCCTTTTGCCCACATCTTAATAAAATATAGAGTATATCATTTAGAATTTACGAACATTCTATTCGCTATGCTGTGAGCTGTTAGTTTAACCAGTAACGTCATTCGCATGGATGTCGGATAGGAGAGTAGCCTATGTGCTAAACCAGACTATAATAATCTAGGTATCTCTGTACCAAATTTCAATTAAAACCATCAGCTGCTTTGCGTGATATAAAGAAGAAAACATACTCCAATAACAAAAATAAATGTTGTGTGGTTTTATGAAACCACGGCAAAAGTGAAACTTTTTTTCACACTATAGACATTAACCGCTAATCGCTACATCTTATGCCTTAACCCGGATGAATTAAAGCCGACAATAAAACAACGTCACGCGTACGAGTGTAAAATTTGTCACGCATTGAGAACTCGATCGAGCGGAATCGTTTATATTTCGTGGTGAAATGTTTTATGGTTGTTTTTATCTTTGTGAAAAATTAAGAGGTTTTTCTTGAGTTTGAGAATGTTCTTAGATTGAAGCGGTAAAGTATTTTTAATGTCTTTAGCTTACTGAATAGTGTATATTTCATACTGTAATGCATCGTAATAGGTAATAATAAAGGTAATAGGTAAATATATCGATGTGAGTCTTTCCAGATCAAAGTTCGATTTCAAATATTTATTTATTCAATAAAATTTCTTCTAGAAGCATTTTAAAATAGGCATAGCATAGCTTTACCATGTACCACCGGTTCGAATGCAGTTTCTACAGAGAAGAACTACCAAGAAATTCTGAATTCTAATATTTATCTTATTATTTTTTTAACGCTAATGAAACATAAATTATTTATCCATTTATGAGGTTATATTATGAGGTAAAATTGCGCAATAGAAATATACCATGTTTGAGTGACAAACAGTATGGCCGACAATAGCCCCAAATTCGATAAACGTCACCAATAGATTAGCATTAGCTGATTAATTAACAATCGGGGCTTGGATTGTCCTAATTTGCAAGAAATCGTTATCATAGAAATAGATGCACAGTTTATTTGCAACACTTTCCATACAGTTTATATTTTATCAACCTGAAACAATTTATTTCATTGTATGAAAAAAATGTGAGCTGGCTATAAACTCGTCAGTAAAGAAGCAACCCTAGAACAAATGTACCATCCGTCCATATTAGCTCCCACTGCCTTCTAACGTTTAGGCTGTTATTTAAGCTATATGTAATTCAAATTAGAGGTGCAATATTAATAATGGTTTGATGTATAATTGTGTATACCTATGGTTCATTAAATTTAGAAAACATAATATTGCATAAACTCATAATTTTAAACCCGATACAAAATTCCGCCTCTTCCCAGTAAAATTGCTTTCCGAATGTCCCGTCTATGTATTATGAACATTTAAAATAGCATATTTGAATAAATAAATATTTAACATGATTTTAAAAATTACTTTTCTCCGATTATTTACAAATTAGGACACCGAATTAGGCGCTAACTAAGTTTAACCCGTCACTGCCACACGCTCAGCGGACATATTAGTTGCAATTTATAAACTATGATTTTCCATTATTAATTAGCTAATTTCATGGGGAATTTAATGGATAATCGTAGCTTATTGATTCGAGTAGAGGGGGTGTAATTAGTATTGTTATGAATGAATTGTTTATTCTTTTGATTGTAATTTGAATAGGTGATGAATTATATTCATATTTTATTTCTGATTAAAAAATTTACATGGAGAATGTCCAACTAAAAGTCTCTTTATGTGGATAATAATGCGATGACGGACGGATGGTCAAGATGTCTCATCTATACTAATATTATAAAGCTGAAGAGTTTGTTTATTTGTTTGAACGCACTAATCTCGGGAACTACTGGTCCGATTTGAAAAATTCTTTCGGTGTTAGATAGCCCATTTATCGTAGAAGGTTATAGGCTATATTTCATCACGCTACGGGCAACAGGAGTGGAGCCACGGGGGTGAAACCGCGCGGAGCAGCTAGTATACCATATTTATATTATTACAGTAAGTAAGTAGTTTTGGAATTATGATGTAACAGATAAGGTCAATACTATATTATAATCGTATTTATCTTCTAATATAATATACAAGATATAAATCATATTCTAATATGCCTTTTTTTAATAAAGTGTATGAAAGCTGTATAATTTATAAAGTACTATTTTCTAATTTATATTTAAAATGTTTCTCAAAACGATAACTTTTATTTATAATACTAATATCATTTTACTATATTATAACTTCCCAGTAAAGCATATTTTATTACAAAACCGCGAGAAAGAATAAAAACGCCATTTTCAATAAAATTTCAATTCGGGGAAGGAAAGCATTTTTAATGCATGCAACATTTAGTAATAAGTTTGATCGTTCGAGGGTTGCCTGATCGAAAGGGGGGTTCTTATTGATGTCATAATTATTGTTTTTTTTACGAATTTATAGTAACCGAAACAAAGAAGGAACTGTGAAGGAATGTAATAAATTGTTTGATGTAATTTTGCATGTAAAGTTGTATGGTAAAAAATGTATTTCACACTTTTCATATTTATTTGTTATATAAGGATAATATTCGGCTGATGGACCAATTTAGCGCTAGATTTTTCTGAATACTACGTCAGATTAAAAAGCTTTATTCCTAATTGTAAAGAATAGTAGTGTGTAATGTTAATGTTAATTTAATAATAATTAAAGCATTCAATAGTATATGTATCTCATCTTATTTTAAAGAACTGAGCATACAGACACACGTACATTGGAATTGGAAACTACATTGTTTTAATACTATATAGTGATTTATAAAAATGACGGTATAATTCAAAATAATAATTTATTCTATAAATATGTACTTACTCGAATATTCAAGAATTGCCTCAATTCAGATATTATTTGACATTTATTTTGTTGCCAAAGTAGTGTTAATATAAATAAAAATTAACAATTACAAAATTTTTTGACACCTTTTCCTAATAAATAACAAAACTATACGATAATTATAATATGGATTTCATGTATTTAAAACAATATCTAAGAAATTCAGGGCGCTTCCATATCCAATTTATTTTGTGACTGAATTTTAACAATTACAACGTTATTTTTAGGCATTTTATAAAATCGATTCAACATTCGCAAATCCACACCGAATTCTGATAAAACAACAACATACAAACAAATAAAAAACAATACGTTTTTACCAATCTAAGCGCCAAATTGCGTCAGCCATTCTTCGATACATATCTATTGCGTATCAATGGGGGAGAAACTTGGTTGTTTTTCTTTTTCTTTAATGTTTTCTTTCTTTGGTTTATCTTGAATCTTTTATTTATTTAACTCTTAATATCTTCTCATAAGAGATGTGTGTAGTTGCTGTTGAAACAATTAATAATATGGTCTTATGATGATGATGATGACGATTGTAAATAGTTATGACTCTACTGTGTTTGCCAGTTATCTAACTTATTAGATAGGCCGTACAAAATGTTAAGAAATAATATGTATAAAATTCGTATTGTATGATTACGCCTAGATGTCTGATCAAATTTGGAGAAATATTTTCAAATAGATAGAACCTTATTTGTCAATGCTGCACACATTTCGTAGTACAAATAGTACCTAATGGAATGTAGGTAAGTACATAATATAAGTTGGTATGTATTATAATTATAATAATTTAAATATCTCTGACACTCAAGATATTCGCATTCCTTAAGAATTTATTACTCACCATCTATTAACAGCACTTTTTATTCACTCGTAAAAAAACCGTTAAGTTCGTTCCTTTCAGATTTATGGCAACAATAATATTCCAATATTCAGAGTAATGTGTTGTAGAAATTGCTTGCCACTGCATCTAGATGGTGCACTTGTAGTTAGGTTAGTGCATTTGATACTGCTTTATTTTATCTCTACTATTGTAAACGCAAAGTCAATTTATAAGTATACTACACTTTTACTTGATGATTTATTACCTACTCATTTTGCATGATGAAAGTGAGTCGATACATATCAAACTCCGGTAAGTCCATTCTAACAGAAATGTGGGAATCGAGGTATTTTTAATAACTTAAAAAAACAATATGTTTGGACCTTTATAATTTATGACGGATATAATATAATACATTAGAATTATTTTTACGAAGAAAAAGAAACGTATTACTTGATGATTATGCCACAAAATTAGATTTAAATCTGGACATACAGGCGTTTGATATGTACCAGCAAGACTTACCGGGTTTTGAAAAACATCGTCTTGGACTTACAGGAATTTGAAAAATCTCTAATGGACTTACAGGACTTTGATAGAACTTAGTTTTGGGACGTACTGAGGTGGTGGAAATAGGTAGATAGTTCGGCGCGTTGTAAGTATTAAACATTAAAATAAAATATGTAAATTAAAAGATACAAATTATTATTATTATTAACCTTTATCATCCCACTGCTGGTCAAAGAGAGGGCTCAATAAATCAAAACGGTTGAAAAATCTCAGTACGGCCCTGGGCTTTATAGCTGGCAATAACTACTGTGCGTGTGCTGTGCGTCTAGTTTCATTTATCTTTTAGCTGTTTTCGGAGCCTTGTCTGTTTTAGCTTTTGATATTGTTTTTTTCCTTGCTTTGTCTAGAACCACCACCTTTATAGTAAAACTGTTTTCTTCCATCATTTATCAATTAAAACGATTTATAAGCATTGGTCACACGTGTTAGCTTCAACAAAATTGAGAGAAATGGCAGCCATTTTAGTGCCATACTGCGCTGTGATTGGTCGAAATGGACTTACCTGAGTTTGATAAACCACTGTCGATGGACATACCGGAGTTTGAAAAAAAACATTTACTTTAGACCTTATTTTAATATAGATACGATTGACTTACCTAACTTTGAAAAGTACAGACTGGTTTAGTTTTACAATTCAAAATTGGCGCCATTGTTATCTCAATTTTGGCGGGGAGTGGACTTACCGGAGTTTGATATGTATCGACTCAAGTGTAATCGTCTTTTTCATATTATTAGCATTATAATTCCTATTTATTTCATTTTTCTTGCTTCTCCTACTATTACAATAATTATTTTTACTATTATTCTGAACACACTTCAATAAATTTTTTACAAGACTTTATTTTTATCAATTTACCAGGTTCCAATACGAATGCATTAACATAAGTTCACATTCAAATACTGCAGAGGAAACGTCGTATCACGGGAGGAATCAAACGCCGGAAGCGGAAAGGAGCGTATTTTTCGAATTTGAATTTCGAACTCTAGCTACTTCCAGCGGAAACTGGAGCATTTACGAGATGAAAGTTTTAAACGGAATTCGAAATTTGAATTCGCTCCACAATTCAGTTACAGTTATGTGAAGTTTATTTTTCGGTTTTGTTTTAGTTGAGAATTTTTTGTGCCTATAATTGAGGGTAGTTTCGAATATAGGCTACGTTTTGTGATGCGTTGTGAGTATGATCTCGATACAATTAATTTTTAATTTATTTGAACTTAAGTACTTAAATACATTTAAAAAATAATTAAGAAATAAGAAGTTCAATGTTATTATACCTGCATATATCCCCCATTGAGCCCCGAGCGGCCCGATCTGACCACGACACAATAGATTTTCTATTGTGTCTGTGATTCCGGGGGCTGAGTTATTACGTCTAACTAGGTATAGTATAGTTATACATAATCCGTTTTTGTTGAAATTGGTAAATGTGAGTTATTACAGGAATCGAACCTGCTCAATTTTATTTCACTTACAACCAATAGATTAAAGCTAGAAAGAACCTTTATCATGACATATTTTATTGTTACGAATACAAATATTTATCCAATTTATCTGCTAGACATGCCAGCAGGCAGCAATCCAAAGGTATGTGAGATATGAAATCGTAAAGGAACCCCGGAAATTCAAGTCAATATAAATAGTTTCTTTATTGAATTATTGTGAATCTCTTACCTCTTGGTGAATCTATACTAATATTATAAAGCTGAAGAGTTTGTTTGTTTGAACGCGCTGATCTCAGGAACTACTGGTCCGATTTGAAAAATTCTTTCGGTGTTACATAGCCCATTTATCGTAGAAGGTTATAGGCTATATTTCATCACGCTACGGGCAACAGGAGTGGAGCCACGGGGGTGAAACCGCGCGGAGCAGCTAGTATACCATATTGATATTATTACAGTAAGTAAGTAGTTTTGGAATTATGATGTAACAGATAAGGTCAATACTATATTATAATCGTATTTATCTTCTAATATAATATACAAGATATAAATCATATTCTAATATGCCTTTTTTTAATAAAGTGTATGAAAGCTGTATAATTTATAAGGAGGAAGGAAGGCTATAGGCTATATATAATCACGCTAATACCAACAGGAGCGGAGCCACGCGTGTGAAACCGCGGAGCGCAGCTAGTAAGTTTATACAATCGTTCCGGAATAACTTCAAGTTTTTTCTGGTATATAGTTAATTTAATAACAATAGCTTATGGATAGCTTCAAGTTTTATTTAAGGAAAAAATTAGTATGAATCAGGTCCTATATATCATCATATTCCTCTCCTGGACTTTCGTCTTCCATGAAAATGAAGAAGTTACTTAGTTAGTAATTAGTATACATAAAAGGTAAAAATGTGAATAAAAAAAATTAACGGATTTAAAACAGGATTTGATCGGTTTTGATGTCAGATAAAAAAATAACTTATTCATTTCAAAATGTGGGTGTTTCCCTAAAAAAAATATTTTAACATTTTTAATACACACTTATCAAGTCCTTTATAATATATAATATTATTAAAACTTCTGAGAATTGTAAAAATAATATTACAGAACAGAAAATGAATGTCAAACGGGAAATATATTGAATCATACATCATGGCAACATTCATTTATCATAGCAAATGTTATTTTGATACCGACTTTAAAAAGGGTGGATAAGGTAAGACAGATGTTGTGTATTGATGTGTTGTGATGTTTGTTATTTGTGGTAGCAGGTTCGATTTTGATGATTAATTATATTGGGTACCTATTTGTACTAAACATTTAAATTTTAAATTGGTTGCTTTCAGCGGTAAAGTGAATTTTTTGTTATTACGTAGTTATAATCCATCCGAAAAATTCAATTTATAAATATTTAAGAGTTGTTTTATAAACATCATCGTCGATATTATTTTTATTGTTGTTATAATATAATAACAGAACTTGGAAAATTATGTCACTTTGTATGCTTAAATCTTTAAAACTACGCAACGGATTTTGATGCAGTTTTTTTTTAATACATAGAGTGATTCAAGAGGAAGGCTTTAGCATATAATTTATTAGGTTTTAGACAAAGCGGGCGACGCCGCGGGCTGAAAGCTAGTAATATTATAATGTCATCACTACTTTAAAAGATACCAATATATCACATCAATTCATTTTCACATAATCTATATTAAAACTGCCGACAAGTACCCATCAAACCTTAATAACATCTCAAACAATCCATTCTTCACATCTCATACATTAAAGAAATTGAATTTTTATTTTCCCACATTTCAAAAAACGGCAACACTGATTGAACAACAATATGGGACCAATCAAACAACTGGCAACAATTTACATACGCCTCAGGGTAAAAGATATCTGCGCAAATTGAGATGTGATTCCGTTTGATTTTGTTTTTACATTTATTTTTCTGTAATGCTAGGTGGGTATTGTAAAATGTGATTTATGTAAAGGGTATAAGGTGTGTATTGCATTGGATGTAAATTTTTTAAGAAAATTTCGATTGATGAAAACATACGTGGGATTATTTTGTTTGATGTTTATTTACGATTGTGATCATTTTGTATGAAATTAACGATAAATTATGGTTTATATTACCTAGTATTGGTGTGATAGTAAATAATAGTATAAAAAAAAAATCATATCATGTATAAAGCTCTCTTAAGTCTTAGCTATTGACCATCAAGATAATCAATAAATGAAACAGCTAAGTACATGAATTTATATTTTTTGGTTTTTATGGCATTCAAATGCTTTATAAATATAAATTTATGCGGGTTCGAGTCCCGCCTCGTGATCGAATTTTTTTTATTCTTTATAAATTTATATAGCTAAGTACATATTTTTACAATGCATTTGTCTATTATTATCTACTAGGTATGTATGCTACTAAATTAATTGCAATATTAAGCATCTCCTAGTGTCCTTAACCGTGTCCTTAACAATATCACAAGAAATGACACACAATATCTACAATTTAAGTACAAGACCTAATAAATACTTAATACATTTTTACAAATAATAGCTTTGTGTTGTATTAAATTGTGCTCATATAAATATTATCTACTAGATTTCCGCCCGCGGCTTCGCCCGCGTTTGCAAAGGAAAACCCGCAGAGTTCCCGTTCCCGTGGGATTTCCGGGATAAAAACTATCCTATGTGTTAATCCAAGTTACCCTCTATATGTGTGCTAAATTTCATTGTAATCGGTTCAGTAGTTTTTACGTGAAAGAGTAACAAACATCCATACATCCATACATCCATACATCCATACTTACAAACTTTCGCCTTTATAATATATATTAGATATTAGATGTTTGTCTCATTAAATACATTTTCCTTGTTAACAAATCTGATAAATATTTTTTTTAAACGCGTCGTTTATTCCGCAGCAATAGTCCCCTACATTTAGCTAAGTGAAGAAAAACGGTGGCTAATGTTCGATTCTTGATGTGTATCAAATGTGATCTTTTTGTATCTTGTAATGGCGTGTGGGGAGCACCCTCGGGGTAAATACTGATCTTGTGACGTGTTTCTGAACGGAATTCTGGTTAACACGATCGGGATGTATGTTTTCTTTTCCATATCTGAAACTGGAGCACTTATTCTTTATTTTTGACTCTTGACACGAAGAAAGAAAAAGGCATCGATATACATTATACAATCTGTGCTGTATGTCTTCTGAAAATCTGAAACATTAAAATTTCAGACAACGTTAATTTTAAGAAATATATAAAAGTACTTACTATAAATTTAGGCAATAAACATCTACTTTTCGACATTGTTCCTGTAATATTTTTATGTCTATCTGTCGATTAAGAATGCCATTAGGTACTAAAAGTACAAACTTATTCAAATAAATCTCAAAAAAATATCACATCGCAACAAAATCGCGACCATTACATATCCAGGAAACATTGAAAGCAAAGAATATTCCCTTCAAATCCCACGCCATTTGTACACTCAAATATAAATCATACACATGCCCTTTGAATACAAAGATTTCGAGTTTCCTTACGAGAATAATATCCTTATTCGTATCACGAGTGAGGCTGGGATCTATTGAAGATATTCTTCAAACTGGCCCAAACGTCACTGCCTTACCTTGCCGATATGTCGTAGATTTAAGAAGTATAGACGCGCAGTGTAAGTTCGATTTGACATCTGCCAACTCCCACTTGGCCAGCGTGGTGGATTATAGCCTGTACCCTCATAGGAGGCTCGTGTCCCAGCAGTATGGGAAAGTATATGGGCTGATGTTGATGATGTGTAAAGAATAATTCGACCTATCTATGACGTCTTTGCTAGCTGTATCTATAGCGTAGTAAGTATTAAGGCCTGAATCGGGTAGAATCCCCTTTTCATACCGAAAATTAACTCTAGTTATAACCGTTTTTCTTCTTAGATTCTTTATGTACATATCTAAAAAAAATGAAAATTATAGTTTCGAATATGATAAAGGGCATGGTTGTTTTAATTTGTTTATTTTACAATCAGGTTTTTTGGAAAAAAATCATGAACTGAGGTCGATTTTTGTACTTTAAACCAAAACGCTAAGTCAATATCCCACCAAAAACATAAATGTAAAAATTGGAGCCGAGTTCAATCGTTGACTTAATTTGCCAAAAAAAGAAATGAGATCTAAATGTGTGCCAAGTTCTGCAGACAGTCCAGAAATTTATTTACAAAGATGTATTAAGTTCTTAGGTTGACTGAAAACTCAATTGTTTTATTTTCCCTTAGAGAACAATGTTTATTCCAAAATATAACTTTTTTAATTTGAATAATATAATTATTTTCACAAAGCAAACAACTAATGACCTATTGAACCCCATAATTTGATGAGGCTAGTTTTTAGAACCTCACAAAATATAAACAGTATGTAAAACTAGCCTCATCAAATTATGGGGTTCAATAGGTCATTAGTTGTTTGCTTTGTGAAAATAATTATATTATTCAAATTAAAAAAGTTATATTTTGGAATAAACATTGTTCTCTAAGGGAAAATAAAACAATTGAGTTTTCAGTCAACCTAAGAACTTAATACATCTTTGTAAATAAATTTCTGGACTGTCTGCAGAACTTGGCACACATTTAGATCTCATTTCTTTTTTTGGCAAATTAAGTCAACGATTGAACTCGGCTCCAATTTTTACATTTATGTTTTTGGTGGGATATCATTACTTTTTGTACAGAAAATTACTCTGCAAATTTGATTTACTTTATAAATATAATACTTTTTATATACGATTTTTTTTTCTTGCGGTTTCTCTGTATGGTTTGTTTAGTATTTTCTATATTTTCTTGTATGTTATGAATGTCAGCGCACATTGCCCCGTCATTATCTGCAATTTTTTAAACTCGTTTTCTGTTTAAAAGATTACATGATTTTCTAAACATCCAGCGTGAATTTGTACACACACTATTACCAAGATGCAAAGATCGTTGTAGAAGAATCGTCGCCTTACTCCATGACGTTACGGTATTGCCATGACGCGATCTTGAAATTTTACTCTAAACGCGCCTAAAGATGTTTCACTCATATTAATACTACGCAAATTAAATCATTTCGACCTTCGACGAAGCCTTCTTCCATTACACTGAAATTAAAACTAAATAAAGAATAAATAAATGTGAATATGTATGTAAAATTATATATTATTTTTAACTGTATGAGCAATATTTTTATTACAATTTTCTTTTATTTTACGTTTAATAACAGTTTTGAATAAAGAAATCATGCAATCGAAGTAATCCGCCCTAGCGATACTAGCGCGAGTGAGTGTGATGTCAGAGGCGCTTCGAATCTACAGATGTTTCGTCCTAAAATTTGTAAACTTCAATAATCTATATCTCAGTCATTTATTGATGGATTTCAAAATTTTTTTCGGCCACTGATTAGTTTTGATCTATTTTTTAAGACTAGTAAGGTGAATGTACTATTTTCTATTTTTTTAAACTTTTCCATTTTTCCATACAAACAAAATTTATGTCATTGAAAAAAAAATTAAATACAAATAAATTCAGTATTTTCTGATTTTTTCCTTTGTACACTCACTATTACCTAGTTGATTACAAAATTTGAACTTTCTAGGTCATCTGGAAGTGGGTTAGGTTTTGTATATGTCTATAAGTCAGTCAGTCTTAAAAATTGCGATTTTTGGATATTAATATCTACGCAACTGTTTAATCTGTATTTATGAAATTTAAGGTTCTTGTTTATCTTGAGGTCCTCTTGATATGTACCAAATTTGGTTTATATAACTTAAATAGTTTTCGAGTTATAAGGGGGTGAAAAGTGGCTCGAAATGGTTCGTGTAAATATACACACGGCTGCTGCTCGCCAGTTCTCTTCGCTTGAACTCGGCTTGACACGCTGCCGCGTGTCTAGATAATGTCAATTATTGTAGTGTTTTTACAGTGTGTTTATGAAATTGAAACACAGGGCATGGTTGTTTTAAATTTTGATTCAATATCCAAATATCTTTTTAAATAATTTTTATACGTACTTTTACTACGATAGATTCGCGCCGGTCCCCCGATTCCGCCTAGTAAATCGTCGCCAAGGTCGCTAGACCCTATTAACGCCTTAAATAATCTGTGCTAGTTAATTATAGCTAAAAATAGGTAGGTTGTACAAGGTAAATTATACGAAAAAACGTTTACTTATAATGTATTATAGCGTTATATTAAACGAAGAGATGAGATTAGAATTGGTTGTCAAAATTTCTACTACTAGTGACAACACTAGTCCAGTCTTTCCGGATTCATTTCTAGGCAATTAAAATATTTTAAGGACCCTGGCGTTGTGATTCCTATTTACAATTGCATTGTAAAAAGCGTCTTGGAATATAACAGTTGTGTTTGGTCTCCCAGCTATGCCGTGCATTCCAGCAGATTGGAGAGAATTCAGAAAAGATTTGTGTATCAACTGTCCTACATTAATAATCAATGCAAAACATTGGTATCATACGAAAAAAGATTGAGTTTTTACAAAATGAGGCCTCTAAGTGTACGCCGTAAGTGTTAAAAAAAAAAAAAAAACACTAAATCAAAACTGCTTTTTAGTGTTAAATTTCTGACTAGACTACTGGACTGGAAAATGTTATACCTACTAACTACTACTAACTAACTAATACAATTTACTTCACAATCGGGAGGTATAACATTTTCCAAGTTTCCTCAGCTATGCCAATAACTACGACTAGTAACGACGTCAACGATTTTTTTTTACCCAAATATGAAACTGTTTTTTATGACTTGTTTATAAATTTTCGTATTTATCAATCTCGTGAAAAAATTACATCCTTACGTTGTTAAAAAAAAAGCTTACAAACAAACAGAGGTGGAAAGCGACTTCCATACTTGGTAGTGATTTATTGACATTGCCCCGTCTATACTGCATAACTCTACAAAAACGAATCACGTACGCACATTGGCCAGCGAGAATACGACTATACTTTATCACAGGGATTTTTACGAGCGAAGCCGCGGTATATGCTTGATGACCCACCTTTATTAACATGGGCATGCCTTATGAAGATTTTTTATTCATTTTTAACCGACTGCGTATGAATAAATGAAGGATATGGGAATGGGAATGGGCTTACGCAGATATTAACTATTTATTTGTATGTCTTATTTGTCGGTTTTAATATCTCATAATATTGGTAGCTATCATTTTCGTGATTTCTACAGCTCTATTTAAATTATGTCGTTTTATTGTACATGTTAAATTATAATCTCTCTCCTCATATTGCAATAAAAATATTATTTAGGCTTTATAATATTTCGATGCAGATTCATCTAATGATAATTTCCTTATGATATAAAAATAAAAAAACAATATGGTTAATTTCTCGACCAAAGCTGTCTTTCTCTAACCAAAGGTGAAATCTAGTTACTCTAAAAACAATCTGAAATAATAAAAACAATTTATTAAAAAACAAAATACTTATTTGAAAATTCAAAAAAATAAAAAATATGCAACATCGAAAACATTATAAAACCTCCAAGAAATTTAATAGAAAACCATTGAATAATTCATACATATAATTTTCCGTTCATTTAAGCCATCAAATCCACCGTAAGTTGGCAACGTATAAAAATTTTACCGTCCCATTTTAGCGCAGTAAAGTGTGGTCAATACGTAGGGGACTGTCCCGTTTTATTGTGTCAATAACGTCACCCTACTGCCGTGGGGTACAAATTGGTTGTTGTTTGACGAAAGTGAAATATATCTGGATATTTGTAGCTTAAAGAATAATAAATAATATTATGATTTGTGCTATTTTTGTGTGAATATAATAATATTATTTGATTGCCAATATGCGCTGTTTTGATTTGTTTAGATAACGCCGTAAAAAAATGATTATTTAAGAAAATGATTTAATTTAATTTTCTGCGCCGTCTATGTTAATAATCAGGACCGGACCGTGAACTTGTGGGGCCCTGGGCTGAAACTACCCAGGGGCCTTTTTTTGGAAATGTTCATATTATAGTTTCATACTTACTTTCGCAATTTTATTATTTTAACGTAATCAAATTTTATATTAAATCGTTTCATTAGTTCAGGAGTCTATCGCGGACAAACAAAGTGACACGTATTTTTTTATACATAATATAGAGATAATAAAAAAATAATAAAACAATGTTAAGTATTAATTTATTATAAATTAGTAAAAGAATCTGACAGATTATGTATGTGACAGTTATGTTATTTAAATAATAATAATTAAGCTAAGTAATTAAGAAATCAACCTTTCTGCATTTTTGTGCTGCAAATTATTTTATTTGGTCATCACATTGCAAGTCTTTCGTTAGATCACAGTTTATGGAAACAAGTGATAAATTATTTTATTATTTAGCCGATCATTCGCCATTGTTGTACTATATTTATTTTCTACATATGACATCTTGGAGAAGGAGCGTTCTGCTTCACAGCTAGTGATTTAAAAAAATCTTTAAAATGCAGCAGTTAGGAAACACGTCAATAAGTTTATTTTCGTACATGAGCAAAAAATGTCACTGCAGGAGTTGTAAGACTCTGGCTTAGATTGGAGTAAGTACTATTTTTATTGAATGCACTCATTTACTAAATTCTCGTCTACGTCATCGGGATAGTGATCAATAATATGAGGTGCACTTTCCAAATCTAATTTACGATGTTTTTGTCTTACAAATCCATTAAAAATTTGAATTTTTGGCTATACTTGGCTCTTTTTATTTAAATCCATAATCAGCTTATCCAATGCAAGGTTTAACGTGTCCCTTTTAAATCTTTCTGAACCGTATACTGCGAATTCACCTGTAGACTTATCTAAAAATTTTGGAGTAATGCGTCTCTTGTTTATTTCATTATTATCTATTGCCATACAAGTGCTTAATTTTTTAGCTTTCTCTTCGTATTCCTTTAGCTTCTGATCTGATTGGTGACGTTTGTTGTTCACAAAGTCTTTTAAGGACACAATTAACTTGTTGCCTTCACAAATGTCTAATCCAGGGCTTTGTATTTTTTTATTAACTAAATGAAATCTCTCCAAAACTTCTTCCCAAAAAATAATCAAAATTGCAGTCTCGAATTTCGCCATTTTATTGAATAAATTTCGTGCCTATTTCCGGAAATCGACTTTCTCAATCTCATTTTCGTTGAATCTTTTGAAGATTTTTATAATGACATCATAATAATTTTTGTTAAGGCTTTGACAGCATCGTAGTGGCAAGACCATCTTGTCTAACTTAAACTTTTTACTTATAGTGAATTTAAATTTCATTTCGCAATTCAGCTGTTCGCAGTGCATACGTGAATGCGCAGCACATGGCACATAATCCGCGGTGTTACTTTTTTGTTTAACTAGGGCTTGTACAACATTATATTGACCCGCCATATTGGCAGTGTTGTCATATGATTGCCCTCTGCAGTTACTTAGTAGTAATTAGTGATGCAACGAATACGTATACGAATATTCGTATTCGCCGAATAGTAGACATTTACCGAATATTCGTATTCGGCGAATATAAGAATATTTAAAAACGAATATTTTTGTACGCAACTCTATTTACAGATTTAAAAATCGCGCGTATAAATATGACGTGTGTAGAGGCCCTTAACCGCAACGACCGACTGCTGATCCTTTTTTCTTAAGAAAAGAACGAACTAAAGACTTTTTTCAACGGCTGGAAACATCCAGACTGAAAAAAAAATCTCCTAAAACCAGAAAATCTACAAATTTTGTTTTTTAAATTAAAATTTGACTATTGTAAATTTTAATTATTAGAAGAGTAAACATTCAATATATAAATACGTCTTTTATTACCAAGGCGAGATATTCGTATTCGTATTCGCCGAATAGTAGGTTTGATATTCGTATTCGTATTCGTATTCGCCGAATAGTAGGTTTGATATTCGTATTCGTATTCGTATTCGTAAAAGTAGTATTCGTTGCATCACTAGTAGTAATCCATTTGATTGTATGAAATTTTCTAAAATATTAAATGTAGCAGTATGACTAGTAATTTTTATGAATGCTACGCATCTTTCATATACTTTTCCTTGAAAGCAGTATCATAATACGATAGCGAGTTGGTCATTATGAGACAAATGTAGAATCCATTACAATTGAATAGTATTTTGTATTATCGTTTTTTATTTGACTTACTATTTTTTTAAGTAGCTGGCGACCCATAATGTCAATAATTTCTTGATAAATGGTTTTAGACAAATACGATATTATTCTTTTTGTTTTGTTGAAAAATGAAGGGATCGAACTCTGCCAATAGCTCAAGAGACCCCATAAAATTATGAATATGAATTATTAATTAATTATGAATATATAATTAATTATGAAGTTGTTATCTGCGAATAATATAATTTTCGCCAGCGGCCGCCATCTCCACATATAAACACAGCGCTTGCAGCGCCTCTACCAATGATTAATGTAACTACTTTACGATATAATAAAATAATTTTGATCATTTCGTGAAAAAACCGCGCGTTTAGTTGCCCATATCGAGAAACGATTTCTTATCATTGATCTGCTCAAACCACATCATGATGTGGCCAATAGACAATTAACCATTTCATGTAATGATCAATCATTTCATGAAATGAGCAAATCTACGATATGGCCACGTCATATATTATATTAAATAACCAAATAGTTTCAATAAATGAGATTCATTTTCTATAAGTTGAAAATCAACATGCAAACATTCTTTTACATGTAAGCAAAAGTTATTGAAGTAGGTATGCGATTTTCATCAATTTTTTTTTCGAAAACCGACTTTACAGATTTTTATTCAAATTATTGCCTATTGTTTTTATCGGGGTATGGGGGCCCTTTTAACCTCGGGGCCCTGGGCTGCAGCCCATAAAGCCCATGGGTAGATCCGGCCCTGTTAATAATTAAATTAAGTTTAAGTGTTTCTTAATATTGTCTTGTTTGTTATATCTACAACTTACCTACCTACATTATTTATGTTTTTTTCACAACAGGCACTCGACAATAATTAGGTATTTTGCATAAAATTATTGTATAGGTATTCTAAGTGAGAAATATACGGCTACCTTCATAATAAATAAGCATGTTCTATTACAAAATTCTGGCTGATAATGATGATGATGATGGCAAATAATTCCATGAAATCTAGTAAGATTTCTTATAGATATAACGCAAAACCTTAAAAACGTCAGAATTTTCTAGAAGGGAACATAAAAGCATGCTCTCTGCGAATGATATAATTGAGGTTAGTGCAAAGCCACATCAACGGAAGGTGCGGACAATAAAACGGCTGCAAACACACGAACGACGGATTGACAGTGTTGTAAATATAAGGCCTTTACAGAAGCGACTTGGTTTTTGGGTATTTTGTCGTGCGATAACCTGGGTTGAAGGAATAAGGAATATTCTTTATAGTTATTTGTAGTAGTTATATAAAATTAACGGTTGGTTTGTGAAACTTATAATATTTTGCATGTTGTAAATACCTGTAATTGTTTGTTACATTTACTAAAACATTTAAGTCTAAGTTAATAGTTAATGCTACAATATAATTAAACGTTGGTATTTCTTATGAATAAATAAATAAATTCTTCGGACTATAAGTTTTGAAATGGGTCTGAATAGGTAGGTAATAATTTTTTACATAAATAATTATTCATTTTGTGTAATCTGTTGAGGCATGAGCGCTTTCATAATTTTAACAAATTGATAAAAATTGCAATCATGATCGATTGTGCCGCCATGCCAGCCGCATATAAATTTTCTGCATTCTTCTATACGTATTTTCTTTAATTACTTGCCTACTTCAATATGTTTTTCAAACTGAATTTTTCGTGGTATGAAAATAGACCTTGAATTTTCTATAGTATTGTGTGAAACAGCCTTTATAAAGTGAAGTGCAGAGTTGCGGATTGATAGCAGATATAAAATCACTAAGTAAAGCAAGTAGTAACTTGATCCCAAGGCAGTCGTATCTTACATTTATAGGTTATTGATTAGAGCCATATTATAGGGCTCTAAAAACGAAACGCCTGATGGAAAAAATTGGCACATTTTAGTATAGGAATATTTGTTTATTTTGGTAATTTAATCTAATATTTAATTATTTATAATGTTATTATTAGAAATTTTATACTATGTAACGTACGTATATTTTTTTTTCAATATTTCAATAAGTCAAATTACTTATTTTAAATCCGGAGTCAACCCAAGCGAATCCGGTGTGTAATGCTAGTTTAAACATTAACGCAGGCACAATTAATTCGAATTAACGATATTATTTCATCATTTAAAAATTTACCCTCACCGATCGACCCCTTTTTTTGGATTCGAGTCGCATTTCTATACAAATTAGCTGGCAAATTACTTAGCTACGTGACATTGTAATAACGTTCGTTTCTTTTCTTAATTATAAACCAATTTCGTGCTTTATTTAAGACGTTTTAAAGAGGAAAAGTAGGTATTTCTTATATTTTCATTGTATAGAGTGAATGTAATGATATAATATGATGACACGCTTTGTATACTCTCACATGGGCGTAGCTAGTCATGGGCTCAAGGTGGGGCAACAATAAAAAATAATATGTACTTAACGAGCAACTGTATGTACCAAGTATGTACCCAAAGTTATATCGGTCTTCAAATGTCGGCGGCCGTACCGCCGGCATTTGCGAAGGCATTTGTGAAGGCATTCGCGTGCATTCGCGAAGATATTTGCGATGGCATTCGCGAAGGCATTTGCGAAGGCATTGGCGAAGGCATTCGCGAAGGCATTTGCGAAGGCATTTGCGATGGCATTCGCGAAGGCATTTGCGAAGGCATTTGCGAAGGCATTTGCGAAGGCATTGGCGAAAGCATTTGCGAAGGCATTTGCGAAGGCATTCGCGAAGGCATTTGCGAAGGCATTGGCGAAGGCATTTGCGAAGGCATTCGCGAAGGCATTCGCGAAGGCACTCACGAAGGCATTTGCGAAGGCATTTGCGAAGGCATTCACGAAGGCAAAGCGAAGGCATTCGCGAAGGCATTCGCGAAGGCACTCGCGAATGCATATTTTTTTTTCAATACGAAGTAATAGAAAACCCGGACAGAACCGGGACAAACGGCTAATATTTAAACGTATAGTGTCCGAGGTATTTCAAATTAAACAATAGCCGTGCAGTCCCAACTTTAGTTGATATGGAAACTGGACAATACAGTACGTAAGTTTCATTTCTTGATATTAGATATCCTTTACAAAGGCCTAGAAACTTTGCGAAATGCTCCACTGCTTTTCCTGTGCCATAGATTGGTGAATGGGCAAACTTGGTATTGAAGAGTTCAGAACTATAGACCGGACATGGTCAAACTTGGTGTTAAGTGGAATTCTAAGTGATTCGCTCGAAATAACTTCTCATATAATTATATTAATTGAGGAAGTAACTCTGTCTGTTTGTCGGTTTTAAATAGAAAGCATTGAGCAGATTTTGATGAAATTTGGAAAAAAGTAGAATCGGTGTTGGGACAGGAAATAGGCTACTTATTAGTTATTGTAACGAAGAAAAAATCGTAAGATATTAGATACCCAATCACGGTTTGATCATTTAACAACTGCGTTCAAAAATCGAAACCCTATTCAACTAATTTGAATAATGTTAAAATATTAACTTTATTAATTTAAATTAACTTTCTATTAATTAATTATTATTTTTGTTATTAACTAAAACAAAATTTTGTTTAAAAATATTTTTTGCATTACGGTGTTTACAAAATTAATAAATTAAAATAATTCCTAAACGTTCCTGACCACAGATAATGATTTAAAACTTTCTTAAAATACTTTGTCTTTTTCGCACTTCCCGCATATCGAGTGCTATCTCCTTTTCGCAGCTTCTGTTTAACATTACGGAAAAAGAGACGTCACTGACCTCAATAAAGTAGCGGTAAATTTGACAAGGTCCTATCAACTAATGGCTTTGCAAAATTGAACGTTAACTGTATTGAAATAGCGTACTCATTTGCTAGTGACGTAATAATTATGCCTCTGGCTTAGTAACGTGGTTTGCGTATGTGTGCCAATTCATTGAACAGTTGATTCAGTTGTGAATAGCACGTTGTTTCGAAAACTAGTAATTTTTAATTTTATTATTTTTATTTATCTTTTGTATATGGTGTTGTGTTTTGTGTGAAATTACTTTTGGTTTTGCTGTATTGAAAGTTGCAAATTTTATTTTGTTTCGTAAGTTTTTTGTTTCTTTTATTTTTTATACGTTTACTATTATTTTTCGTCCCTTTTATTTAGACTTCTTTGTTTTAAAACTTCAAGTTTGTACATAGTACAAATATGAAATAAATAATTAAATACGACTCAAAGCTTTATTTTAAACGGTACCTAATTCATACTTATTTATACAAACTAATTTGTAGACGATTAAAAATATTTTGCTTAATATGCCACGTGGACTGAAATGAAATTTGTACTATTATTAACGAATTGTACATAACGTAGGTACATGACGATGTATCTAGTATCAACAATATTATCATTGATAATAATATAATGATGTCAAAGATTACTATTACCTACTAACGGTCACTATAAATAAAAAATATTCAAATGAAAACATTAGTATTTTTATCATTTAAACACAATAAGCGTGTATGTATGTTTGTACGTTAGCTGTTTATTCTAAATGACTGTAACGATTTTTAAGGCGTGTGGTATGCGTGTGGGGTATACCTAGTTAAACTTATTTTAGTTAGTAGGTACCTAGGAATAGGACTTATTATGCTTTAGTTTTTGAAAATTGAATTCCTTTATTTCCAATATTATACTGTTATTGGCTTTTGTATAGCTATTGCAGAAATTTGTTACCTACGGTTATTGTTTATTAAGATAAAAAGGTAGTTCATATAAAAATAATTAGAAATAGGAAGGTAAAATAAATGTAAAGATACGTGTTATTTACGAAGGTCATTTCGTAACAACTTTCTCGATAACTTCCATTGTAGAATTGTCAGCTGTTTTCTTAGTGCCATTTATTTGCAAATCAGAAATTAATCACGTACCTACGTAATTCTCATATATCTTGATTCCTGACCCCACCTTTTCTTGATCCTGATGGAAAATTTCTCGGATGTATAGATCTTTATTTTATCAACTATCTCCTACTTAAAGTAGAGTAATAACTTAATATGCAAAAATATCTATACTAATATTATAAAGCTGAAGAGTTTGTTTGTTTGCTTGTACGCGCTAATCTCGGGAACTACTGGTCCGATTTGAAAAATTATTTTGGTTAGGAACTTAGGAAGGCTACGGGCTATATAAGTATATATGGGTCATTATACAAAAATGGGGTAACTCAATGTCACCAGCCAATTTATACAAAGTCTTATTATATTTTAATCAAATAACAATCTATTTTAAAACAATAAAGCGTCCTTTATTTGGTCACTCACTTTCACTTCTTTATTTAAAATACAAATTGATAAAAAAACAAAATTAATACTTAAATAATCAGTACTTTGGCATGTCACAACTCCGAAAACCAACAATCAAGTGACTATTTTATAAACATTATCATTGATTAGAGAAAACTTACTAATTCAGGACAATCTTTGATATACATAGTATTATATAGTATAACTTTCATAACGAAATGTTTAACATTTTATTTAAAAAATAAAAATAAACTTTGTCATCGTTTTTATTGGTCAGTCCGTTGTGTGTTTTTAAAATTTGAAATTCTCGCTAAATATCACCAAGTCGAGGTCAAATCCCTGTCTAAATATTAATGTTGGTAATGAAGTTACTTGTGCATCCCATATTTTGATGGCCGTCATAACTGTACCAGCGCTAGGGTTGTGTTTGTCCTCTAAATTCGTGCTGCGCCAGTCAACATTTCAGTCCTATGGTGAGTCGTTATTTTATTGTTAAACTGATTTTTATTTTCATTCATACATGGTTAAGTATGATTTGTAAAAATATAGTTTGTTGATATAAGAAATAAGGCAAAAAAACATAATTTGTGATTATAATCTCATATTAAGTCCCTTTTTATCAATCCGCTGACATCAGTCCTATGTCAGATATCGCGCCAGTGGACTGACGCGACCCCATAGTACTGATGATTCTATCGTTTTTATCTTGATTGCTATTGGTATAAGCATTTCTATTTGATATTTCAGTTTAAAACATCATGCGCCACGCTAAAAGAAACTGAATTTGACTAGGGAAGAAACATTTAAAAAAGAGTAGCAAAGAAAAGAGCTATTGAAACAAACTACTAATAATTTTATTTAAAAGATCTTATTTTATTTTAATTATTGATTTTGATGCTTTCAGGGCATAGCTTGTTATATGTATTTATTAGATAAATACGTAAACGTATAATATTGTGAAGTAAAATTACCTCAAAATAACATACAAGTTAATTATTTTAATAACATTATCAAAATGTCAAAAGGCTCTTATGAAAACTCAGATGAGACTTTCATTCAAGCCTTTGGTTAAAAACCATGAACCAATTTATGAAAATTAGTACTTTTAACATAAATAATGTTAGATTTTTAGGGCTCCGAACCTCAAAAGGAAAAAACAGAACCCTTATAGGATAACTTTGTTGTCCGTTTGTCTGTTAAGACGTTTTTTTGAAGCGCGTGGAGGTATCAATTTGAAATTTATATTGAATACTCAAGATTAAGAACCCTTGGGGCTGTAAAAAAATGAAACTTATAACGCAACGCAATTAAAAGATACCTACATCCGTTAATACTGCAAATTTCCGCAAAATTAAATATTCGCAAGGGAATAAAAAAATACACAGGATGCTTGCCGTGTATACAGTATTAAAATATGGTAAAAAGCAACGTCTTATAACACAGATAAAGGAAAAATTGCCAAAAGTGTAAATTTTAAGTTACAAACATAATAAAAAATAGGTTTGTTAGGAGTCCAACTCGCACTTGGCCGTTTTTTTTGTTTCTATTGTTTGTGAATTACTTGAAATATTAAGTAAAACTAAGTCAAAGTAGTAAGATAAGTAAGAGAGTAAGAATATTCACGTTGCGTTAAATGTCAGAAGGCTGTTTTGAAAATTGAGACATTGTTTTTTCCCAGTATCACAATATATTATCAATTATCATTTTAAAATGTAACTAAGTGATTTTAAAGACATGTGCCATTATTAAAACTGAGAGATTTGTAGTAATTTTCATTGAATTTCTTTAAGAATATTACAAAATTGTGTTTTTTATCAGTACTATGTTAGCCTTGTCAGTCCCCTGGAGGCCAAATCCAGAAAATTTAAAATATCTCACAATCTACTTAAAAAAGTGGCTGGCCCGATTTGGAACAATATATTTATTAGATTAGCTATCATATACACCCTAATTTGTAATAATCTGATATAAAAAATATAGTAAACAAAATATCCTTCAAAGTTACCCCATTTTTGTATAATCACCCATATAACATTACGCTAAAACCATCAGGAGCGGAGCCGTGCGGATGAAACCACGAAGCGCAGCTTGTAAACAATAAATATGGCTTCAGTACAAAAGTCCAAACTTAACAAGTTTTTAGGATTTAATTTAGAATTTTAATAAATTCAAAATCAATGATGATATTTTACCTGTGGTTTATAGTTTCTAAGTGGTTAAAGGCTTCAGCAAGAAAAAGGGTTTCAATTTTCAAATAAGTTGAGCGTGAAGCAAAGTCAATTGACTTTAAAGTGAAAATTGATGTATAAAGTGGAGGGTAGTTTGATACTCTTTTAAGCGAAACAGCTGATCTGATTTGTATGAAAGGTATAGAGATAGCTCATAGTCTAGTCATTCGAAATTATATTTACTTAATCTTAACCATTTCAATATTGGATAATTTTATTTTGTCAGACTCTTGCAAGTTCAAATTTAAATGGAAACCTCATTTCTTAACTGAGATGAATTCGTTTGAATTGACACCAATGACGTCACATTATGGTGCTCGATGATGATGATGATGATGAAAACCTATATAGTTTTGTAATGATGCAAGAAGAACATTGATGTTTCAGTAAAATAATTTTAGAATAATTTATGGTTTTCGTAAATCGTGGTTTTGTTGAAGTAGGTTATCCAATTAACGATTTCTCTTTTATTATGTATGAGTCAACCTTAAAAAATGCATCAGGGTCCACCAGGATCTTCTAAGGTGACTAACCCTCATGCAAACATATTATGTTACATATATTTTTTTACTCGCTCTTAAAAATTTATCGGAATCGGAATTTTTTGCAGGCAAGCTATATCCATTTTGGAATTATAATTATCTAGGATAACTCCTCATAACTTAAAACGAATATGGTCTACTATGAAAATAATAAGATTGAGAGCCATTCTTGAGAAAATCGTTCAAAAGTATTATCACGAACTTTTATCATTATTTTTAAATCTTTAATTTCTAAATCACCATCATCATCAATATATGATATTTAAGTAAAAAAGTGGCACGTCGAAATGCGGCTAAATAATTAGCAAAATTTTCTTCTCATGTCTCTTTTCAAGTTTCAACTCACGACACATTACTCATACGGTCATACCATCTTGTGCGTGCCGTACTTTTGAAGATTGAATGTTGTGTTGGTAACCTATCTACCTTTTTACTTATAAATCATCACCATCATCATCATCATTCCATGTTTGGCCAACCATGCCAATTGGCAAATGTAACATGTTTAAACCTGCCATCTAGGATGTGAAATTAATTCATGTTTAAGCTCAAATAAAACTGTATACTGACATAGTGACATGATTTTCTAATAAGCATACCTGCTGGTCATTGACCCCTGATTTGCGAGTGACTAAACATTGCGAAACGTAGGCTTTTTTTCCGACTTGGCAAGATTACTTAATATATTTTTAAAGGTACTATTGAAAATTTAAGAATACTTTATTATTTATGTTTTTTTTTTGAATGTTTACTCTTGGCTGCGTTTATTTTAATACGTGTAAACTGTAAACTAGTCCTACTAATATTATAAATGCGAAAGTTTGTGAGGATGTGTGTGTGTTTGTTACTCTTTCACGCAAATACTACTGAACCGATTACAATGAAATTTAGCACACATAAAGAGAGTAACTTGGATTAACACATAGGATAGGTTTTATCCCGGAAATCCCACGGAGACGAGAACTATGCGGGTTTTTTTTTTTGAAAATGCGGGCGAAGCCGCGGGCGGATTGCTAGTTTATTATATTTGATCAAGTATATTAGTATAATCCTATTCTATAAATAAAATTAGTAGAAAATAGATAAAAAATACCAAATATTACAGATATTACAAGATAATGTGACAATTATAATGAGGTCAAGGATTATATCACTTCCCTTAAGTGTATATTTATTTAAAACATTATCATCTTGGTGATAATGTGTGAAGGGAGCAAGTACTTATAAATAAAATGTACCTACTCAACTAGTAATTATTCATACTTATCTACACTAATTTATACTATAGAAAAAACATTTTTTGTCAGTGACGAATAAACCTACTGATTCAAAAATATTTTACCGTTAGAAATACATCCTCATAGAAAGTTACTAATTTTTTTTTTCTATAAGAAGAAGCAAAATTATGTCCATAATGTCTCTTAGCTTTCACCTGTAACCACAGCACCGAGATGGATGAAATTTTAAAGGAAAATAAGTGAATACCCATCAGGGCTCATAGTATTATCTATTTAAAAAAGAACTTCGGGGATGAAAGTTTCTGCTCGTTTTAAAACCGAGGGGCACAGCTAGTATATCCACATAAATGGAAAGCACGAAACAATTTCAAATCGGACCAGTAGTTCCCGAGATTAGCGGGTTCAAACAAACAAACACTTTATAATATTAGTAGGTATAGATAATCACAGAAAAATATATCTTTTTCGCTGAATCGATAGAAAAATATTATATTCCAAAAGATTACGTGAGATATCTTTAAAATCGTGACACATTGATAATTTTTATAGATTATCATCTTAATATCTAATAGATATATATTATTTATAACGTGTTTTCTACGTAAATACTATCACATATCTATTAAAATATAAGATGTTAGTCACATATCTATTGCTTAATAATTATATAAATAAATAAATTAAGCCTATATTACAACAAAAAGATGTAACTTTCTTATATAAAAATAATGTAAAAATCGGTTCAGTAGATTTTGGGTTAAATCATAACACACAGCCTTTGGTTACCTGGAAGAGATGGTTCTGTATCCATAAGGTCGCCTATTGTGCAATTTGGGTATATTTTATTTTGGTGTGTAGGCTAACAAACATACATTCAAATATCTTATTCTCTATATACTTATAAATTATAATTCTCGTGTCACAATGTTAGTTGCCATACTCCTCCGAAAGGCTGGACCGATTCTCATGAAATTGTGTACCTATTGGGTAGATCTGAGAATCAACATCTATTTTTCGTACCTCTAAGGCCTAAGTGATAAGAGTAAGGCGTTTGCCGGGACAGCTATTCTCTTTATAATATTAGTTTATATATTATGACTAGCTTACCCCCCGCGGCTTCACCCGCTTTGTCTAAAACCTAATAAATTATATACTAAAACCTGCCTCTTGAATCACTCTATCTATTAAAAAAACCGCATCAAAATCCGTTGCGTAGTTTTAAAGATTTAAGCATACAAAGGGACATAGGGACAGAGAAAGCGACTTTGTTTTATACTATGTAGTGATGATGAAGCCTTATTATGACACCACCCGACTGATTTTTTTATTTGTTATTTGTTTTAATTTTAGTAAACCTTAACCATACTATGATTCATATTCAGGAAACCTAGTTCCTTAATCGGCGTTTACGTTAACCGAAGGTTACTATAATCGTCCGTTTACCTTGACCTAGCGTAATTAATTAAAAATTAGGTGAAGATCAGTCGTCTTTTGTATTTCCTTGCAATTTTTGTGACATATTATAATATGTATTATTAACATAATATTAAATATAAGGTCCTTCATATTTTAAGATATAGAAAAAAAATGAGCGTATAATTCAGAGGTCCTGGGTTCGATTCCCGGTTGACTAAAAATTGGGTTATCTCTGTCCGGTAGGATAAAGAAGACATCAAAATTCTCCTAAAGGGACATTTTTTGTAACAAATAGGTTCATATTTTTATTGAGAATTGTAGTCTATAACATCTGAGACTTGATGTAAATAATATGTAGGTACATTTTCTCGCATTGTTGCTTCTAGAAGCCTGAATCTCTAGAAATACTCGCATCCAATCATCCATCATGCACTGTTACCAATGCACACATACACATATAAAATACATACTTAATATGCATACATACATACGAATTAAGCATTTGTTTATTATTTTTGTCTGTACGGAAGTGTCGTTGACATGTGATGTGATTCAACGGCATAAACCACAAAGACAAAATTGAGATCAATTTTATCCTGTTAGTGCAGTGGTTAAGGATATTTGTGTTCTAAGGTTCGATACAAATCGTACCTATTAATAACGATTCAAAGATATTTTTTATGGTAAGCACGCAAGGTACATGTTACATTATTCTATTGTAATATAGGTAAGTGTTTATGGAAAATAGCTGATCAGATATCGATTAAATTTGTAACAGAGATAGCTGATTATACTATGGATATGTACATCATCAGTCAGTGTATAGTAATAGTTTGAAAGTTTGCTAAATATTATATGTTACAAAATACGCCACGTCATACATGCAAATCCAAACTTCTAAAACGCACCTTCCAACTCGTTAAGACTTGCAAAACTTTCAAACACTTCCTTAATCCCAAAAAAACCGGTACATCGATACCCCAGTCTTAACCCTTCATTTGCATTTAAAAATATCTTCAATCGCTACGAGGGAAGTGTCCCATTATACACCGACAGGGGAGACACGTAGCGAGCACCAATGATCCTAAATTTACGCCGCCTTGGGCCTAATCGACCATTTTTTCCCGCCTGATTACCGGGAACGCTAATATTGTACCCCCCCTCAAACAAATGTAACCCGTTAGCCGTTCCCCCTTCGAAAAAAGGCCCATAAAATATATCTAATTAAAAAATATCCCCGTCTCAAGGCTGACGTTCATAAAGAATGTCAATTAAAAACGGGACGGTTTTTCTTGTTTTTTTTTTCTTTGGTAATATTTCGTGTCTCCGCGGCGAAGGGTTAAGATAACGAAATTAGTATCGGTATGAAATATTGAGTAATTTAATATTTGGGGTCCTTTATTCCACCGGTATTGTTTGAAGTCTGCGTTTTTATGGTTGTTGTAAAGGGTTGGTGGGAGATATGGACAAATGCGTTGATTGGCTGTAGCGAAATAGATAAGTTTTGAATTGTGCGGAAGCATTTTTTCTTTCTAATTAGAGGTTTACAGGCCGTTAGGTTTGTTTTTGGAGGGGTTATGTGTATTGTCAGATTTAAAATACTCGTGTACCAAATTTTATCGAAATCCATTTCGTAATTTTGACTAATCTAATAGGTAGATAACAACAAGAAATGAACTTAATTTTCTTCATTTTGAAAATCTTTAACCCAAGATATTTTTGGTAATATGTGTTAGGTAATAACAAAATTAAGCTGCTTATTGCTCCACGCTCTATGTACGTCAGTCATGTTCTGCGAATTTTTTATCGAAACTAGTCTAGGTTTAACTGTGAAAACGTTACTTATTAATGGACAGACAGACTTACTAACAACAGCAATCCAGCAACAAGAAGTATGTATCGTAAAGCAGCATCTAAGTGAACATTATTTTTCTCTAAAAGGAACTTCGTATTAAGTGTTTATTTTTTGTCAATGTGAAAATGTCGTTCACGTAATCCGACCTAATTTGATACTTTAAGTAAATAATTAAAGTGAAATAAATTTATTTGTGAAGAAAATATAAGTCTTTAGCTAAAACTCCTTGAAAAATCCTTATTAAATCCCGCTCGGCTAAATAAGTTCGTTTGGCGAGCATAATTTTTCCTTTTCTTTTTAGGGTTCCAGGGGAAATAAGAAAAAACATAGCAAAGGAATATATAGACATTAGAGATAACCAAACATGCCTTCTTTTACCAATATGTATTCTTTTTAAGATTTTAAATTATATTCTTTTTCGATAATCTTTCGTGCGAATTGCTGATTTTGAATCTGCAATAAAAACTATTAATAAATATCTCCTAACTAATATGGTCATAGCTTTAAGCTTTTATGTAAATTATTTTCCAGTCATAAAAAAAAATACGTGTGGCACTCGGGGACTGCCGCGGTAAAGCTATTGCATGCTATGCCTTCAAGCCACACCTCGGTGCCTGTCGGAGTGGGGAGTGTGAGGTTTTTCGTTACGCAATTTCTGGATTCAGTCCCCGCGCTCAAGGCCCGCGATAGAAGCTATGCAATAGCTTAATAATAACGTAATAATTCCGCAAATTTCCGTCCTTCAACGTATTCATTACCACTACGGAAGACTTTCTGAAGTAAAATATGTTTACATAGGTTTATAATCTATCCCTTAAATACAAAAATTCTATACAGAACCCGCATACAATATATTTTTTACACAGCAACATTCTTGACAATTTGTAAGGCTTATTCCAGTAATTAGTGATTGTCTAGGGTGGCAAATGTATTGACGATTTTTTTGCGACCAACAGAGGGACGATGAATGGTAGGCTTTATGTATTCGTGGATTGGATTAGTGAATGGGCGCGAATTAAAATAATCGCTTGAAATACATTATTTTAATTAAATTTTTTGATATGTGCAGATAGGAAAGTATTTTTCGTGCTTGTAACGTAAACAGTGAGAGGTAATGGATGAATAAGAAGAAGATTTATGATAACACTTACCTATTATTTAAATCGTTAATTTAAAGTAAGTAATTACTCGCTAAAAACAGTCACTTTTTAATGTGTAGGATGCAATGTGATCTTAGATTTCGTGTAGAAAGAATGAAATGAAGTCCCTACCTGTGTCCTAAGTTAGTTCTTCGTATAAGTCAAAAGCAGAAAATAGTATATTTTGTCATAAGTCAAAACGTACTTTTCGACCATTTTTCAGGCCTTCCGAATATGCCAAAAAACTTAACATCGATTACGTTTCGCAGAAGTGTGGTTACAGACGAAAAGTAAGTACTTATGTACACGTATAGATAATAATAGATCCAACACATGGACATTCCACAATGTCCTACAGTCCTACAGTCCTACACAATAGTACATTCATGTAAAACCTCTATAATATTAACGTTTTCAAGCACATTTCATCTAGTTGTATGATAGTAGAAAGGCTGTCACCGATGGAAAGTAAATACATAAATAAATAGATACGTAGCTCGCATGCATTGCGAGAACAAAGCTTCAGTGGGGAAAGAATTGTATGGATATTCCTAATATATATTATTTTTATAATATGTACTAAAATAACAACATATTTTATCTAACTCTAGCTGATAAATCTACTTTAATAATGAGTAGAAGAGTTTGTATGAACGCGCTAATCTCAGAAACTACTGGACCGATTTAAAAATTTCCTTTACCGTTGGATATGTACATTGTACGTGCTCTATGCTATATTTGCATGAGTAATAAGTTTGAAACGTGAATGTATGTAATGAAAAATGGATAGACTAAGTTCTAGTAACGTTCACGTTAAAACAGCTAATTATAGATTTTAGTTCGGATTAGCACATACTTTTTTTACTGCACAGGAAAAACCGCGGCAGGGAACTATCTATGTTATATTATAATATTGTGGTTACTAAGTCAAAATAAGATACAATAAATATTTAAAAATAGTCATTAATGATAACAAAGTTGTTAATGAGGTCAATGACCATAATATCGTTACTTCCCATGTGGTTAATTTGTATATAAATATTATTAATTATTATCAATTTGTATAAGATTGCATTATATATATATATACTAGCTTCCGCCCACGACTTTGTACGTGCATCCCCGTTTTTCCCCGTTCCCGCAAGAATTTCGGGAAATCCTTTCTTATCGGATGCCTACGTCCTAACATCTACCTGCATGCCAAATTTCAGCCCGATACGTCCAGTGGTTTGGACTGTGCGTTGATAGATCACTATATCAGTCACCTTTGAGTTTTATATATATATATAGATACAAAATTGCGTTTTATTAAGCACTAAATTAATACTGCAGTTTGGCACACATAAAATGACGTCACTTTCTGCTATTACCTACTATAGTCTTAGTAGTATATTAATGTCTAATAAATCATTTATCGGCTTACCAAGTTTCATCCACATCAGCCAAGCAGTTCCTACAATACTAGAATTTTAGCAAAAGAGAAATTCACATGACTCAAATAACATTTGCAACAGATTGGAATTTCCTGTTACTTTCTAATGTTTGACCAAAAATATTTTTTTCTTACGTTCAAAAAATCCCACTATGATGACCCAGTCTTAAATAACATTAGTCATAAGAGAAAGTCAATTTGATTATTACAGTTTTTTTTTTATTAAAATTCCATACTGAGTCAACTTTAAATGGTCAGCATTTTTGCTTATGCGATGCTATTGTGTAGGTAATGTTCAACCTCAGACTTAGCTAAACACATTTTATTTTATTTTATTTTTTTTTTATACTTGATAGGCAGGCGTTTGACCACTATCCCGCCTGATGTAAAGCGGTGATGCGATCTATGTAGGAGCACGTCTGCCTAGAAGAATTAAATTTTAATCCGTATTTGTATTTTTTTTCTCGTCTACAAGTCTTTGCTTATTGATATAAATTTCTTCTATTCCTGTTTTAAATATTTGTTGTTTGTATGTCTCGTGACATTATTGTGATTGAATAAAAAAAAATCTCGAACTTTTATGGGTTGTTTTTAATAGTTTCTTTCATTTAAAATCTTATATCTGGTCAAGTGTGCAAAATTACATTTTGTACCCCACATAGGTAATAAAAACTAGCCCGGAGTAGAGGAGACGGTTCCTCACCTGTTACTCGAGTGCCCAATTTTTGCAAGCAATAGATATGCTATTGAGCAAAAATTGGGCATGGCGATGATAGGTGAGAATCTGCCTTCCGCCCTGGGGGACAAGTGTAGGGATGCGTTCTTGCAATATTGTAAGCATATTGTAGTCGTAGTTAACCAAAGAAATAAGTAGTGTGTGATATTAGTTTAACTGTGATATAGGATTAAGTTGAGTGTTTTTGTGCCGTGTTTTTATTGAATTTTTACTAAATAATTTTGTCTTTATTTTATATTGTAATTTAATTTAAGCTCTTATAATTTTAATTGTACCTTATTTATATTTATATTATGTGAGTAACCAGTATGTTAATATTTCTAAAAATTGAAAAAAAAAAAAAAAAAAAAAGAGGCAAGAAAAGTCTCTGGACTATAATCCAGAGGTGGCGCGAACACCCTGTGATGACGGGTGCCAACAAGGTAATAAAAACTATGAAATATGAATTGATATTTTTGGTTTTTATGGCATTCAAATTTATAAATTTATAACTGTGAAATCCATACTTATATTATAAATGCGAAAGTAACTCTGTCTGTCTGTCCGTTACTTAATCACGCCATAACTACCGAACCAATTTGCATGAAATTTGTTATAGAGATATTTTGATACCCGAGAAAGGACATAGGCTACTTTTTACCCCGGGAAACAGGATAAGTTTTGTCCCGGAAATCCAACGGGAACGGGAACTATGCGGGTTTTTCTTTGTCTGAGCGGGCGAAGCTGCGGGTGGAAAGCTAGTAAATAAATAAACGTCTTATCCATACAAAACTAACAACAAAATAAGCATTTGCAGCGGGACAAAGTTTGCGAGCACTATAGTTAGGCGTGAAAGCGTTACCAATACACTACTACCTTACTCAAATATTAAGTGCTATTTAATATTATGTTTGGCACTAGCTGATACTGCGGTTCTGTCTGTGTTTAATTATTTTAAGTGTTTTAATCGACTTTAAAAAAGGAGGGCGTTCTCAGAGCTATCATTGGGTGAATCGATTTTGATTATTAATACTTACTTTTAATTGAGTACAAAGCTTAAAAAGATACATCTATACATTCGCAATACCGTATCACAGATTAAATATAATACTAGGAACTGTATCAAAACAAACACACACAATACGATTATTAATATTAAAGATATCGATATATTAACTCGTCGAAGGGCTATCTTTCTGTCTATTGCGAGAAGCGCGTCGCAACATTAATAACCGCCTTTATCTTATGGAATTGGAAATTGCAGATATATTATGGTTCTGATTTAGGGCTTTATATCGCCTATTCACGGTAAGACAGATTTCATAAAATCATATCTTATTGTTTTGTGGTATATGTAACTAATCATTTTATACTGCAGTATTATTTGTTGATTATGTTATGAATAGTTTAAATGTAACATAATAACTACATGACTGGATTTAAAACAAGTCATCAATTAATGATAATAATAATTAAAAAACGTTAGATTTTATCATATTCTCCTTAAGCAAACTTCAAGAGCATATATAAATGTCAGCAAACCAGAAACCTGTCCTATAACTTATTCTTATTCAATTTATTCAAAAAAATCGCAATTGCGACAAAAAGTCGCATCACGGATAGATACTTTATAGGCATTACATTTATTAAGCAATTTTTCCCTTCAACGATTTACTCTTAATGCCATGTTATAACGATAATGCAACGATACAGTATTGATGACTACCCTCCATTTTGTAAACGACGTATAACTTAACAAAATACACACAAAAGCCAACCCTATATCAAGACAAATAGAGTTTATAATCGATTGTTTGTATTATCTAATAAAGTTACATTCGATACATACCATATTTCGTCACTGAATTCTAATATGGACTTTATTCCACGAAAATAAAGCTTCTATTTTCCCGCCGCAAGATGGCGCTGGTTGCTTAGGGTGTTTGTAAAATTGATTATGTTTGACGTCTTTTGATCGTATTCCTTTGAAAAAACGCTTGAAGGATTGATTTTAATTTAATAGAAGGGATATAAGGTTGTATTGGAGGCTTTCGGCCGATTAGCCCCGCCGCTACACAAAGGGATTTTCTCTTTTATGAATTCATATTTATTGATTAGCGACATAATGGAGTGTCTGAGATGTAAAATTTTAGCCTTTTCATTTTTACGTGGGAGGGTTTTCTGTGTGTATATTTTTTGACACGCTGTCAAAGGGACAGTGGCTATACAATGCTATCATTACTGTAGTACTAATGCAAGATGTATATAATGTATTCCTAATTATAACTAGGTATAAGTAAACTATTCATAAATACATGAAACGTTTTCTTTATTTATAAATCGGTATTTCGAGAATATTCTTATTTTGTTAGTACCAACCACCTCATTTAGTCATGCTGTGTTTTGCTATATTTTCTTTGACAGATATTTCCTAATTTGAATTGGGAAATAATTATGTAAGGTAAAGTGTAATTAATACCACAGTTGACAGATATATACTACGTACATACTGTATATTGTGTTAATACTTACCTCCTTTCACGTACAGTACATGTAGTTGACAATTGACATGTAGTATAGGGGCTGATTTTTCTAAACTTTTTCGTCGAATAACGTATTAAAGTACCATTTCAAATAATGTATTCTAAAATGTTCGTGTAATACTTTATTAGACGGATACATTTTAACCAAGGATTGAAAAGTCGGCCCTAAGTCGAATACAATATAATATTTCAAAACATAATTTAACATTGTATCAAAGTTTATTGATTTGCTCTAAATATGTCATTACAATTCAATTGATATTGATTGTTGTTTCATATCATAAGTTACGATTGATTACTCTTACTTTAGTCTCTGCTGTAGGATTCCATAATAGGTATTACAAGCATGACCTAAAAATCTAAACTAAAGAGTTTGTTTGTATGTACACAATATTCTCAGAAACTAGGGATTATCTTCGTATACCTAGTATAACATTCATGATATTCATACCTATATTTAAATTTATTTTACGATTGGAATAAACTATTTTTATTTAATTAATGTTTTTTTTTGTTTACAGTATCAAAATGCCGCCAGCAAAGAACGCGAAACACAACACATATTTGAGGTCATTCTCAATAAATAGTAAGTTATTAATTATTATTTTCTTACTTAGCGTTACCTTGTTTTTTTTATATTTTTTTTTATAATAAAAGTTTTAAATTGCTTTCATAATATCATGTTTGATTAAAATTTAAGTAATTATGTTTAAGTTTTTTACTCACTCACATTACTGTGTATTAACTTTTATGGAACAAAAAGTGTCTATACTTTATGATTGAGCTGTTTTTAATATTATGTTTACATAAATATTATATTGAAGGACCCACCGATTCCCATAAGACTATTGTAATCACTCTATTTCGAGACTCGAGTAGTACCTATTGAAGTTAAAACGTAAGTAGGTAATACACAAAAACGTTCCTCTTTCTAACTAAAACCTCAATTTTCCAGATGAACCCTCCTTAGCAGCGAGGGTCTACCACCCAGCCACCAATCTGATGCCTCCATCACCCCCCACATCCCCCACGGGAGCAGCACCTGTCTTCACCTCCAAGCAGACCAGCTCCTGGAGCAGACAGAACAGCCAGAATGGAGGCAAATACTCTTGAGATGAGGGCAAAATCTGGTTGGAATTGAAGACGCCTGTGGCTAAATGATATATATTACATAATGAGTTTAAGGTCTGCAATGGCAGAGGAGGTGTACTCAAACTCAAAATTAACTTGAGTTAGAGCTCAATACTGTTTTATGTTAATACAGTTTCAAATGTTTTTCTATACTTAGTCATAATAAATATACTCAAAGTTAGGCTCAAAACTGTTTTATTTGTAGATAATAGTTACTAATTTGGTCTTGAAAATGCTCTAAGTCTTGAATAGTCAATTCTAAATGTATTAATAAAATATTTTTAAACTTTTGAGTTTTGAGCAAGATCCTATAGTGTTAAGTAATCTTTAGATAGAGGAAAGTCACCAAATATGGAATACCATTTTGTTTTTGGGATATAAAAATAAAACTTCACATAAATTAAATCAGTTTATTGTTTTTACTGATCAGTCATACATCTATAAGTAGTAATTAACAGCCTTTAACCAAATACATCAGTAATCAAATTAAAATCTTACACAAAAAACAAAATCACAAAAGAGTAACCAAATATGGAATATAAGCAAAAATCAACATAACAATGACAAAAATATAATGATTATCTTTGAGATCAATTAAATGAATATAACATATTGTGATAAATGAAAGGAGTTACGTAATTACTTGCAAAAGTAACAAATCCAGATCCATCTGGAACAGCACATCATAATGCGTTCAGAGCCCATACATCAAGAATTTAATTCAACTTTCTCCACTTTCATCCATGGAAAGAAGTCTTGAACAGAACCTCCTGACTCTGCTGATGCATGTATGTTACTAAAAACAAACATTACATACAGTTTTTAAAGAAATAATAGCAAGTTTATAATATTCCATAATTAGACACCGACGACTGTCCATATTTGGATTTTTATACTAGTTCAAACTCTTCTAAGTAAATATTTTTTCATTTCACAATATTTTAAAGACAAAAGATCACAAAATGGTGAAATAAACATAATACCGATATACTAAATAGTATAACACTTATCGAAACCAACATAATAGCCGGTAATACTAATTTATGACTTACATTTCTGCACGGCAACAAAACAAAACACGCACATGTAAACCGTTCGCGCAACTAACTCGATGGTGTTAGTGCGATAATTAGTACACCAAATGAAACAGAAGATGGTCGAATGTTGCGAATCATACTTATAGTCTTAGAGAAATGAAGGAATTCCATATTAGGATACTATTCCATATTTGGTGACTTTCCTCTACTTAAGTTTAGTTTTATATTGGAAAATACGGGTACGATAGCTAGAGTATTAAAAAAAATGTATGAAAAAATTTAATTTATAAAAAAAATCTTGTAATTTTAAACATTCATGGTATTGTAAAAATTGTACCTTCTGCAATCTTTAAACTGTTGTTGAAATATAAATTGGCGGAACGAATAAAATTGTACATAGATAGTAAGTAAATATATTTTAATTGTAAATATTATCAAAATGAGTTGAGTAGTTTTGTATAAATAAATAAATGTACATACTATCGTCAATTGCCTAGCTTTGAAGTGAACTTTTTATAATTCACTAACTAAATAAATGTGAGATATTTTTAAGAACAAATTTACATTTTTAGAACTTTATTTGGAATGTATAAAAACCTTTTCTCGAAATATACAATGAGACATTAAAATTGAATTTTATTTCTCCTCTTTTTTCCTATTACCTTTTTGTTTTTTTTTACCACTGCTGGGACACGGGCCTCCTATGAGGGTTCAGATCATAATCCACCACGCTGGCCAAGTGCGGGTAGATGTCATAATATTATTATTTTGTCGAAAGCAGAAAAAAATGTTTGAAGTGAATCTTCTGTATGTGCATTGAGAGTAAAATTTCAAGATCACGTCATGGCAATACCGTCACGTCATGTAGTAAGGCGAACATTTGGGTATCTTTGAATCTTGCCAATGAAGTTTCACTTCTGTTAAGTGTGCTTGGAACACACGCTCTTTTAAAAAAAAGTTAATTTTTACAATTAGTTTTAACTACGTCATTGGAAAATTTCTGTGTTTCTTTATGCTTCTGACACTTATTTTTATACTTTGAAGTAATGTTGATTTAAGATTAGATACCGTTTAATGGATTTAACGGTGATTAGATAGTATTTAATGTAAGTGGTTATAATGAACTTATGATGAAAACCACCGGCTTAGTTCATCTTCTTGACTAGTTATTCCCTGCGGTTTTGCTTACCATTCTCCATTCAAAAATTCAATCAATATAAATTTAATCTTCATAATAATAATATTATTATGTATATGTATATAGTAGAGTACTCTTCTTTTAAGGGTGCGTCTATCTATATATCGCAATTCATCGAAATCGATTCACCGGTAGAAGTCGTAGCGTTTCATGTAAAGATAGAAAGAAAAAACAATATATTTGTATGTTTTGTTTGGCATATAATATAGGTAATTATCATGCTTTTGGAACGAAGTTCCTTATCGCGCGTTGTGAAAGGGGGATAGACGGAAAAAGTTGTCACGACACTTTTTGCTAGAGTTGTAAGCCGTGCGCGTGGTTCTGTCTGTCTCTCTCTAACTTAACCCTTCGTTCCATCCGGATGTCCCTTGACATCGCTCAAGTTTTTTTAGCTAGGTACTTATATGATACACCAGATACTTAAGTATACGGATAGTCGTCAAAATATACATATATAAATGAATAAATCTTCATTACTCATTCTATAAATATTAAATAGATAATAAAGGTAAGAACTATTTCAAAGATAAATTAAACAATTCTGATTAAAATCGTTAAAAATTAATTGAAAATAAGATAGATAAATACTTCCTGTCAAAATAATATATCTCATTATCATACATATATTATATTAGGTATCGCATAATATCTATCACTATCGGAAATAGGCCTAAGAAAGACGTCAACTATTGTGATCCGTGAGTGAAAAAGAGACAAGTAAATTGGCTAATTAGCCACGTTTCGACTTGCGCTAATAACCTATCTACATTTTACTTATTATCAGCTCATAGGTCATATTACGTTCCCACTGCTGGGACCCGGGCCTCCTATGAGGGTACAGGCCATCCCACGCTGGCCAAATACGAGTTGGCAGACGTCGTCAAACTTTTTAATTATTGGACCGGTTTTCTCATGATGTTTTCCTTCACCGATTATTTTTGTAGATTTTAACATTCTGGAACTTCCCAATTTTTATAGCATTTAGAGACTTACCGCCGCTGGCTACATGTTTAATTTTTACCTGTTGATACCTATCAAGGTAGGTACAGGTACCTGTATTATCCTTGTTTAAACAAATGAAGAAATCTAATTTATTTTGGGATCACCAATTAAACCTAGGTAGTTTATAATGTGATTGACAGAGATAACATTAGAACTACTGAACTATATTTGAGTAAAGTAAATTCGTTGAGTAAATTATTATAATAACATGTACCTATATTATTAGCTGAGAGTTTGGAAGATTTAAAAGTAAAAGTCCGATTTTAATAGGATTTCAAATATTATACAAAAGGATATTAGTTATAAATATTTAAAAAAGGTAATAATATAGGTACCTACCTACTGCTAAATGAATTTACTATTATCTGGAATACAAACAGACGAGTCCTAAGCAACAGATAGTAGGTACTTTAAGAAAAAAATCGTAAGATAGTAGGTAGGTACTCGTAAGTGTCGTTAATGCAATATTAATAATATTAATAGGTAGGTAAGTTATCATATACTTAGATAAGTTATCAAATTATATCAAGCAGCAGCTCTTATCCTAGCTATTACTAAAGTGCGGTATTGATAAACAAACAATAATTATTTTTTCATAATATTAACGTTTGTTGAAAATCTATTTAAAGTCTTTACTTAATGGGTATGGTATTTTCTTGGGTGGTCATGTGCAACCAGTATATTCAATTAGGTATTTTTCGTTATGTGAAAATTAAAAAAGTAATCGAATTCTAGAGAATTTAAGAAAACTATAAAAACTTTCCAGCGCCGCTACAAAAATATATAGTACTACAGCCATCTAGCGGCTAAACAAAATATTATGTTATTTATATTTAAATCAATATTTTTCGTCGATAGGTTTTGGCTCAGCGCCATCTAGGAGAAACTAGCAAAACTACTTCTATGAATCAATACGCTACATTTATTTATATCAGCGCCATCTATCAGACGAAACGAGAATGAATAAGAACAGATCGATGCACAATCAATGATGTTGTTCTAGTTTAAACATAAGATTACAGATGTCGCTTTAATTAATAACTTTAAAATTGATGATAAAATTTCATTGAAGACTGTAATATAATTAAATTAGATTTATAAATTTTAATTTTATAACAAACACTAACGATAAAAACAATCAGTCATAGGATTATAAAAAGTATCAGTAGGAGTTAATCTATAGGTACAAGTTTATAATATTATAAAGAGTTTGTTTGTTTGAACGCGCTAATCTCGGGGATTACTGGTTCGGTTTAAAAAATTCGGTGTTAGATACTGCCTATTTATCGAGGAAGGCTAGGTATATCATGGATCCCCGGGATCCCCTCTTTACTTGCGCGGAAGTAGGCCACCGTGAGGTTTTTGTCAGTAGAAGTCTGACATAACCGTGCTGCTGCCCCCGAAGCAGCCGGTATTCATGATGAATTTCCTCACGTTAAAAAAAAGGTATATCATGGATCCAATTTGGCTGTATTATATTATCATTTCGCTAAGACCAACAGGATTAATTACTATTTAGTAAAAAGACGATTTAATTAAAAGAGCGACTGATTAACAACGAAAACATCCAAAACGTTATCTATCACTTTAAAACGTAAAAAAGCGTATCAATGTAAACTTTTTGTCACCACCTAAATCTGTCAAAAGTTTTTCGCCCGTAAATTTTCAACTTTTTATTTATCACCGTATCTGCGGAACCAATATTTTCTAAGAACCATTGTTCCGGAATTATCAGAGTCCAAAGATACTACATTTTAATTTAAAATTTGAAAACTTATAGATTTATTGCCGTTCAGCACTTTAATTAATCTATTTTTGCAAGATACCAAGTTAATTTTGATTTTAATTATTCGGAGCGGATATTAATCGCGTTTTGGTGGTTACCTAGAGTTTAAATAAATTGACAAGTAAATATTTATTCGATAAATATATTTTTGTTAGTCTTATTAAAATCAAAATGATATCATTTGATTTTTAAAGCTTAGGAGTTAGGACTTATTTAACAGTAGGTACCTACATAATAATATTATTCTTCGGGAGGTCGAAAACAATTAAATGTAGGTACGGGTCCGCTTATTTTAATAAATAATTATTTTTGATTTAAGATTATAAAATGTATATCAATCATGATAGACCTAGAGCTTCGTGTATGAAAACTGATAAAATTGTATCTTTATAATATTACTAGCTTTCCGCCCGCGGTTTCACCCGCGTTTTCAAAGAAAAACCCGCATAGTTCCCGTTCCCGTGGGATTTCCTCTATATGTGTGCTAAATTTCATTGTAATCGGTGCAGTAGTATTTGCTTGAAAGAGTTACAAACACACACATCCTCACAAACTTTCGCATTTATAATATTAGTAGGAGGATATCGTTGTGCTATCTCCTTAGATCATTCTCTCATAAATAGAACTCTTATTCTAATATGTATCTGTATTTGCAACAGTAGCGTCATTATTTTTCAATTAATCACAAACGTGGACAACGCTAGGCGCCGAGGCTTGTATGCGATAGGTCGCAATAAATAGTAATTAAGTGTGGGTAGACCATTCATTTGACGTGACATTATTGCTCGGTCAATTCTAATATCTATTGTTATAACTGGGAATTGTTGGTTACGATAAAAATCGTTGGGCCATTTCTAATTTTATATTTAGTTTGATTATTTTTTAATTTTAATCCTTCGCTTGCGTGGAAAGAGATGTTTGGCGACGTTAAAAGTACTCTGTATCACTCTCTAGCCTCCAAACTATCTTCAGCCTCATAAAATCGCTCCCTTGCGACCTGAAAGAAAACAATGATATAAGCAGAGACAGGCTAAACAATAATAATTAGCAATATTCAGAAAACTAAGCCAATAATAGGTTGGTATAAAAAAGTTATTAAGTTATGTAATCATGATTTAATGTGGCATTATAATTTGCTTTGTTCGCAGAATTCTTAAGTTCGATCCCCGGAAGAGTTCGTTTGCTGCGTACCTACAGGAACAAAAAAAAAACATATTTTCATACTTATTATAGCAATTTATTGAAATGTATAATAGCATTAATTTTCTCCATTGCTTGTTCTTTCTAACAAAAGTCATCAGATTATTTATTGATGGAACTCACTGACCTCTATAACTATACGCTGGACTGGCTATCCCGTACAAAATGACAGCTATTTGCTGTGCCGATTCAAAGCGCCCCCGGTGAAAGTTCTGAGAACTAATAAGATTACAAATTTCGTCGCTTCGTTTTGTTTACACATGTTTAACTTCTGGATAATCTGAGTCTGAATCAAAAATAGTGTCGGTAATATTTCTATCATTGTAGTCGATATCAGAAAAGTTTTTATCGATAACAAACCATTTGTTTTACATCACAAGTATTAGTTCCATTCCCCCTCACTGGCCTCACTGCTGCCGTCAGCGCCAAAATGGCGATTTTCAAATAGGCACAAAAAAATGACAGCAATAGCCTGTCCAGCGTATAGTTATAGAGGTCAGTGATGGAACTCATCCCAATGAAAACATTCGAAACGAACCGACACCGTCATGTCAATAAAATCACACACACAAGGCATGATTCTGATGCATTTTCTATTGTTAGCGGCGCCTGATCATCTAACCATCGTCTAAATATAGTCATGAGCAGAGTTAACAAGCACTTACTATCTGGGACAATCGATGTTTATCAATTGGTTAAACGTCGTTTTGTATTTGTTTCCGCTGATCCTTCATATAAATAGATAGTCATAATATTTTGTACGTAAGTTTGTAAGAATGGATTTGCAAAAACTACTGAACGGATTTTGATGATTGTTGTGATGTTGGTTGTATACCAGAATAGCACTGCTATATATAATTACTAGCTGTTCCCCGCGGTTTCACTCGCATTGCTCCGGTCCTGTTGGTCTGAGCGTGATGATATATAGCCTATAGCCTTCCTCGATAAATGGGCTATCTAACACCGAAATAATTTTTCAAATCGGACCAGTAGTTCCTGAGATTAGCGCGTTCAAACAAACAAACAAACAAACAAACAATCAAACAAACAAACAAACTCTTCAGCTTTATAATATTAGTATAGATTAATACTGGCGTTTGCTCGTGAGTTGGTCCGTACTGCGTCTTGTCAATGTGCAAAAAAGACAAAGAATTATATCCATGCTAAATCATTAATCAGCTGTTTGTGTGTCCTCTCTATACGTAGTAATAATACTCAATTTGACAAATAGAAAAAGTCGATCACGAGGCGTAATTCAAACCCGCGTGTTTCGCCGTTTAAAAAAATATTATATCTATTTAAATAAAGAAACTTAAATATCAAATGTTGTAAACGAGCACACGTGTCAGAAGTGACATTTCTTTGGCAAGATTCAAAGATACTAAAATCGTCGCCTTAGAGCCAGCGCGCACGAGCAACTTTGTCTCCGCAACTATTTTGTCTCTCCCATCAATTGTATGGGGAGTTGCGTCGCTACGTGCGCGCACTTTCATACTTACCCATGGGTGGGAGAGACAAAATAGTTGCGGGGACAAAATAGTTGCGGAGACAAAGTTGCTCGTGCGCGCTAGCTCTTACTCCGTCCGAAGTGACGGTATTGCCATGACGCGACCTTGAAATTTTACTCTCAACGCGCCTGAAGAAGTTTCACTTCAAAAAGTCATCGTGGTTGACCACTTTAATTTTCTATCAAAAGTGATGATGCGTCTTCAACTATTTAATTTGCAAAATTCATTCAAATCGGTACAATTAGAAACAATACAAAGTCAAATAAACTAAATTCTCATAGATCATGTGACATCAGACTATTTGAAACAAATTGAGTGTAATCGAATTATTTGCTTATCAATTTGTTTGGTGATTCATATCTCCAGACCAGAAGAATATGAAGGACTATTCTTGTATCATGCGATAAATTTTGTCGTTTCTAAAAAAAATTAAATTATACATACTTATCTTCATACTATATACATAATGAATACCGTTCATTGATGGAAAGTGAAAATAGAATGAAAATCGGTGCAGTAGGTATTTTCATAGTTTAATTGAAAGTTATGGTATTTTCATAGTTTAATTGAAAGTTTATACAATAACTTGATAGTTATTGTACTTATATTTGATAACTTTTAAAACCTTTTAATATATTTGTGTAGATATTTAGCTAAATAGAAAAGTAGAATTCTGTTTTATATTTTATTAATCTATTGTTAAATATTATATTTACATGAAGAAGAATCAAACTAATACTTAATAACATCATACATACACTTACCACTTATTACATATAAATAAATAAATATTATAGGACATTATTACACAAATCGACCTAGTCCCACAGTAAGCTCAATTAAGGCTTGTGTTGTGGGTACTGTCTAGGCGACGATAAATATAATATTAATAAATACATATATAGATAATAACACCCAGACCCAAGAACAAATAATTGAGTTCATCACACAAATATTTGCCCTGACCGGGGATCGAACCCGGGACCGTCGGCGCAGTAGGCAGTTACTTTACCACTGCGCCAACCGCGTCGTCATATTATTTTATACATTATATTTAACTAGGTTTCCACCCGCGGCTTCGCCCGCGCAGTCAAAGAAAAACCCGCATAGTTCCCGTTACCGTGGGATTTCCGGGATTGCGTCATTTTCCCGGGATAAAAAGTAGCCTATGTCCTTTCTCGGGTATCAAAATATCTCCATACCAAATTTCATGAAAATTGGTTCAGTAGTTTAGGCGTGATTGAGTAACAGACAGACAGACAGAGTTACTTTCGCATTTATAATATTAGTAGGGATTTTTTTGTCCTCTTATAAATTTATAATTGTCTATACATATCGCATACGACACTTCGATTTATTTTATTTCGATTGCTAGAATGATAAACAACCAAGGCGCCTATTTTAAATGAATGTGTGAAGACAATACTCTAAATATAGGTTAAATAGGTCAAATATTTTGTAAATACAATATTATAGTCGTTTTTAATAAATTTAATAACATATAGAGTCCCTTGAAAATAGATTTTAATATAAAGGTATTTTGCAAACTTACAGGATTTCTTTTTACTTTTGATAAAATCCATCATCATCCATTTAACTTTATTAAATAAAGATATATTTATTTATAAATATATACGCAGAAAAAAAAGCAAAAAGATATGCCCCGGGTGAGGATCGAACTCACGACCTTAAGATTATGAGACTTACGCGCTGCCTACTGCGCCACCGAGGCCTTCCGTAATGAGGCGAAAATTGGCTTCATTATGTAATAAAAAGGTAAAAGGTATTATTAAAGTTATTGATATTAAAAAATATTTTTTTTGTAGATATGCTTAATTTCACTGGTCTGCAAAGAAATCCTCCTTTGAATAAAAATATGATAAACATGGAGATCTTAACATGCTGAATCTAGATCTGCTTTCAGTTTTTTTGTATCACGTCTAAATTTTTTTTTATTGTCGTTTTTAAATACCTCAAAATTCTGTATTGTTTGATAGTCTCTCTTGCAATAATGCTATTTTATTCGGTCTTTATGATATTTTTCATCACAAAAATGACTTGAATTTATAAAACTAGAACGATATCTACTGAAGACATTATTTTTACACTAATTTGAAGGGAATTTATGGGCTTCCGTAGTTCTCATCATGACTCCGCTGCGCTCAGTTCAAAGTAAAGTTTAAGGTGACGGTTGATGATTTTATCCTAATAATTTGGTAAAATTTTTATATTGTACTGATATATTGATGAAAATTTGTAAATAATTTAAACCATAAAGCAAAATTGAATCACGTGTTATGAATTTTTAAACGACGCAACATCGAAAGCGCGAGTCTTTAGTGTGGTCTCTAGGGAATGCAAATGCGGGAGCCTAGATAAGAATTAAATTATGAAATTAAGCAGACTAAAGCTGTAAAAAGAGTATCCGGTGACCACTATGAAACATTTCACCAGAAGTTTGAGAGGAGATACGGAAAAGCTAACTGAAAATATAGTAAAATATAGATAATAAGTTGGCAGCAAAGATTGATGATTTTACTTGATCCATTCGTCGCGAAACTCCTTATAAAATATTAAAAGAAAAGAAAACTACTAATTGAAACAATGTATATAATGTGTTATAAAAACTATAAGATAATATAGTTTTTAATAGTTTTCTTGACATTATTTGTAATATTCAAACCTAATTATTAAAATAACGATGTATTCTTAGAACAAAAACTGGGTTTCTTTCTAATTAAACTACAAAAAATCTAGACGTGATACAAATTTTTTTAAACTTAATTTCTGTTCAGAAGTATCACTTTTATAATAATCTTGTGCAAAAATAAGAAGGAGCGCGAAAAAAAATTTTTTTGCAGACCAGTGTTTTTTTACATCGTCGGTTATTTATTGTAAATCTAGTTTTTTGTAGATATTCATAAAATTAAAAAAAAGTGTGAAATTTCAGAAAAATGGATTTCCCGCCATTCCGTCCCATACCCCCAGCAAAAACAAAAAGCGCAAAAGCGTGTGCGCGACCGCAACTATTGGCGAGCGAGTGCAATTGACAGCCCCGCTCAATTTATAGCCCGTACTGTCTGCCGTGGGTCAGTGCTATAGAGTACTAGATGTAATAAAGGCATAATAATTAATAATAAACTGTCTGTACTTACTTCTATAAGACCTTCAATTTATAGTCCATACTGTCTGCCGTGGGTCAGTGCTATAGAGTACTAGATGTAATAAAGGCATAATAATAATTAATAATAAACTGTCTGTACTTACTTCTATAAGACCTTCAATTTATAGTCCATACTGTCTGCCGTGGGTCAGTGCTATAGAGTACTAGATCAAGATGTGCTAAATAACTACTATAGTGACTATGGGAGTAATAATAAATAATAGACTCTGTGAAAGTGTGTTTTATTTGTCTTTCTTTCACGTCGTGACGGAGATATGGATTTTTGTGTCTGGAGATAAAAGGCTAGAAGTATGACATAGGATACTTTCTACATCATCAGTGAAACATCATATTCCTGTAGGAATTTCGTTAGGTAATTTTATAATAAATCTCATTAAAGCGTCCTTGTAAATTCTTTTACCAGTTGAAATCTACAATATACCTAATATTTTTATGAAATACGGCCAATCGAGTACTAGGCTTTCGAAGGGAGTAGGTATATGCAACATACAATTTTTGAGAGAAAAATATTTATAGTTCAATACCTACCGTGGAGAGCCTCTGCAGAAATCAATAAAAATATTAATAAATAGTTACAATTTTTACCTCCCAATCCTACCCAAAAAACATCCATGCAATTTACCACATCTAGTAGCTCTACATCTATCGGTGGGCAGTATTTAATTAATTCCCACATTGGAATAGTGTGAATTTTGACTGTAACTGAAGCCGATGGTTATTTGTTTTGTTGTTTTGTATTAACGCACAGCAGGTCACCCCACTATACCAATATAAATAATAAATAGGTATATTATAGAACGTACTGTTTATTAAGGGGTTTAAAAATAGTTTTCGTCCTAAGTTGTACCAATTAAATTTCAATCAAGACGTTGTTTTATCATGTTATATGTATCAAGAAAATTTTACATCTGTACCCAATATTAACAGAGCAATAAATTATTATAATATGTAATTGATGAGGAAAGCTATGCTACTTGGTAAATACTAAAAGTGTAGATTTCATAATGGTAAAATAATTTTCAAAATTGGTCGAGCAGTTTTTTGGTAAAATCTAACAAACAGAGAACCAAATTTTTGTCCTTCGTTGTTGATCTGAAATAATTAATTTGTTATAAAATATCTGTGTTACCAGCAAATACTTCAAGCACATGAGAAGCTTATTACAATCACAAGTGAAACTATATGACAATATTAGTTCATTATTTTTCGAGAAATAAAAATATACAACCGCTAGATACTTACTCAAACTTAAATTAAAAAGTACTTTTATTCAAGTTAAGTTCTTATTAATAGTCAATTTCGATAAACTATCAATTAAAAAACGACGTGTGTCACTCGGGGACTGCCGCGGTTGCGCTATTGCATGCTATGCCTTCAAGCCACACCTCCGCCCGTCGGAGTGGGGAGCGTGAGGTGTTTCGTTACGGAATTTCTCGATTCGGTCCCCGCGCTCAAGGCCCGCGATAGAAGCTATGCAATAGCTTAAAAACTCAAGTAATAATATTCTGAATTGTGAGTAGACGATTTAATTATAAAATTATCTTTAATTCTTAGTATTATTCATTCATCAAATACACCCGTGCAATTAAAAATATATTCCACAAATATCGAATCGCAATGAAGACGATTGCTCATTGGATATTTATTTTTAATTAGGAAAAAAGCGTTCTTGCCTCGGGAGATAATTATTTTTTCGCTTATCTAGGGATGATTTATACCTTCCCGGATCAGTTTTTTTGGCTTTTTTCAATTATAAATTGCCTTGGGGTGTATAAATTTGATTATTTCATTAATCAATTTTAATCTAATTAATGTTTCTTCGGTTATCATAAAAAAATTGCGGCTTGAGATATTTTGGATCATGCTATATATCATAGAAATTATCCATACTTACAATTACACGCAATATTTTCAGTTTAAAAGTAATATTTTTATTTGATATTTTATGAAAATAAAATGCTTCAAAATAAAATTTCCAACTGCTCGCCCCGGTTTCGTCCAAATAAACGATCAAATACCTCGAAAAAGAAAGAATTGGGTTTGAATAGAATAAACTAACAACAAACTTAAACTAATAATACGTAAATTAATCTTCTTTAGATAAATTTCCAATCATATTATTACGTTATAATATATGCAAACGTTTTCGAATGCATCATAAACACAATAAATACATTTTTAATAACTGAATATCGTTTATATTATTGTGAAAACATTTTTACCATATATCTAAAATATGTTATGTATTTAAAAATACATATACATAGAAAATCAAGTTCCAACATTCTCATAATATCTGTAAAAACTATTCTAAATACTAATAAAAATGCATAGAAATGTAAATACGTTACAGTAGATGCTGTTCCCTCAAAACCTCGCTAAAATCGAGGGAGACCGGGTGTATTAACTAGTCGAGCCATCAGATATGAATCTTTAATTTTCCAAATTTATTAAAACGCTAAGCGAACTCCACGTTCAAACAGCAATATTTTTAACGACGGAGGTTAGTTATAGTGACGTGCTACTGGTTGTATTTTATCGATACTTTCATTTTTTCAGTTAATTTAGTAAATACATAGTAAATAAAAAATACTCTTGTTGACTATAACAACACACACAACATTAACACTAGTTAATTTCTATTTCGCCAGCAATCATATATATTTTTGGAATTGATACTAGATCATAATTAGAAAGGAGCATTTTAACCATTTTAACAAGTATGATTCTAAAAATCAGCGCCTATTGATAGCCAAGATACAGTTATTCTGCTATCATTGTATCAAATGGCCTATTTAGAATGTACTGAACATTCTTAACAGAACAAATAAATTGCAAATCATCAATAACAAAAATCATTCACACGCTATTACGATTATGTCATACAAATGCAACGAAAAAAAAACGTTGAATGAACGATGAAGTCAGAAATTGATTGGTCGCAGTAAATCAATGAGTGTGATGACATGATCGCGAAGCAATGTGACCAATGCACAACACGGTGCGATACAATCAGTATCTATTTGCCTCGTTTACACTAATCAACTGGTTGTGTTCATTGATTTTGAGTGTTCGTAGTGCAAATTTGCAGAGAATTTTAATGTTACTGTAAGGTAGAGATGGAGTTAGCAATGGGTTACATAACCATTTTATAGATAAACTAGTAAAATGAAAATTACGTTAAAATGAGTGATTAAAACATGCTTTTACAGCTACTTCATGTTAACAGTCAGTTGAAATAATTTATGTAATAAAATCAAATTCATGCCACGAAATAGCTATGATGAATGGAAGCATAATAACATTCATACCGACAATTTGAAAACAAGCAATAAAACAATCATTTGATTTTAACACCACTTTAAATGCTAAAAAATAATCTTCAAATAAGTAGAATAGTCACCTAGTGTAGACTTACCATATTCTGTCAATCGATATGACATCACCACTTGATTGTTCAGTAAACTTGTCCCATATTGTTATCATTCAATTATTCGATATTGATGTCAAATTGATTGTAGACCCCGCGATTCTGGGGTCAGGCGTTTATTAACGTAACCTATCTAAATATGTTTCAGAAATTTGGCCGTGTATCTTGTATTATTATCTCATAATAGTATCTCATGGTAATACACTTCTTATATCTTTATAATATTAAAGTTGAATTATTCGTTTAAGATTCTGCAAAATCGACAATGCTTTTACATAGAGCTCAAGTTATAAAAATAGAGTTTTTAAATTGTATATTTCTCTCGTCATAAAATACTTATAGTGTTACATCAACACGATTGTTATGACACGTTTGTATAATAAAACCAAACTCATAAAGTTTACAAATATTATCATAAGTTTCAATATTTTCAAAAAATATCGATAACGATAATATTAACCAGCACATCCCTAGCCCGGTACGCGATAGGAAATTAAAATTTTCCTCTTCATTTAAAAGAAGCACTGCCCGGGGCTAACTCCTTAATGCACATCTATATCTGTATATATTTATATTTTATACATTGTGTATATGAAAAATGCTATCAACTTTCATACTACCTTCATTTGAGTTTATTTACATGTGTTTATGATTTGAAACCGTGTGTGTTTAACAAACTCAAAATTATTACTTACGTGTAGTGAAAGAAATTCATGTTAGTTACATCAATTTAATAACTCAGCCCCCGGAATCACAGACACAATAGAAAATCTATTGTGTCGTAAAGTGAACTTTGAATGGATTTCAAGTTTGCATAGCTTACCGAATATAGATTATTTGTTTGAACGTGCTAATCTCAGGAACTTCTGGTCCGATTTGAAAAATTCTTTCGGTGTTATATGGGTGTGTAATAGCCCATTCACCGAGGAATGCTATAGGTTATATATTATAATCTCGCTAAGACCAACAGGAGCGGAGCACTGCGGGTAAAACCGCGGAGCATAGCTAGTACCTTATAAAATCAACCATTAGCTACCGAGGCGGAGCAAGTCTTGAATAGCTAGAGTATTATACTCTGCTTTTGTTCTGCTTTTCTAATATTTTTTACTTGTTATCGAAATGAAACGATTTATTATGTATCGCAAATATAATATATTATAATGAAAATAGATATAAATAATTAACGTCTCTACATCACAAATTGTTGATCAATTGCAACATGAAGCTTTGCCGGCAACAACAGTGAACATTGTTTTTATAAAATCTCACAAAGGATTATATTGTGAAAGATTTAAAACTTATTTTCTCAATTGTCAGTACCTATAGCCTAACTAGCTTTCCACCCGCGGCATCGCCCGCGTGGTGAAAGAAAAACCCGCATAGTTCCCGTCCCGTGGGATTTCCGGGATAAAACCTATCCTACGTCCCGGGGTAAAAAGTAGCCTATGTCCTTTCTCGGGTATCAAATATCTCCATACCAAATTTCATGCAAATTGGTTCAGTAGTTTAGGCGTGATTGAGTAACAGACAGACATACAGAGTTACTTTCGCATTTATAATATTAGTATGGATAGTGTTAATCATTATTCCTAAACTAGCTCATATTCGTTATTTAACTCAAGGATCACGTCTTATCTACAAGAATTCCTTTCATAAATCCTCGTTTTCAAATCCACATGATCAAATGCGAATTTCTTTAAAAATACCTACGTTAAGAACGTTCAAAGGCGGATATTTCTTACTCTATTTTCATATTTCTGCTTTGAGTTAAGTTTTCGTGTGTGTAATTGATTTTGTTGTTTAGTTTGGAGTTCTTTGCGGCTAATTTAAAAGTCAGGATATGAAAATATTAAGAAATCTCCTGTGAGAGCTTTTTCGTTAAGAATTAGGCTGTGATGGTTGTTTTTCATAATGTTTAAGTTATACCTCTATTTAAAAAAGGTGATCAAGAAGACTGTAACAACTATAGACCTATCTCGATTTTACCAACATTAAGTAAAGTTTTCGAAAAGTTAATATTAAACCAATTGACTAGTCACTTTGCTTCTAATAATTTGCTGCACACCAAACAGTTTGGTTTCACAAAGGGGCGCTCAACCACAGATGCTGGAGTTGCACTACTAACACATAAGGCATGGGAAAACTCAAAAAATGCTTTGGGGATATTTTGTGACCTCTCCAAGGCATTTGACTGCGTTGAACATTGTACTTTATTGCGTAAACTTAATCACTATGGGATTAAAGGACAAGCTCAGAACCTCATAGCCTCATACCTTCATGATAGGATACAAACTGTAGTTGTTAATGGAGAACGTTCTAGCGGTGCGTCAATTAACATTGGTGTTCCACAAGGATCTATTTTAGGACCCTTCTTGTTCTTGGTATATATCAATGATCTACCTTATTATTTACAGGATAGGTGTGAAATAGTTCTGTTTGCAGATGATACCTCATTAATATTCAATGTGGATAGGCATGACCCAAATGTTGACGAAGTGAACAGTACTCTTTTACACATATCCGACTGGTTTACTGCTAATAATTTATTATTAAATGCCAAAAAAACAACTTGTGTTGAATTTTTACTACCTAACGTTAAAAAGTTGAGTAGAAATATTACCTTGAACGGGGAGGTATTACACCCTACAGAATCGACTGTATTTCTTGGGTTAACATTGGACGAGAAACTACAGTGGGGAGCCCATGTCAACACCGCTGCAGGTAAGCTCAGTTCAGCAGCATATGCAGTCCGAAAGGTAAGGCATCTCACCGATGAAGATACAGCTAGATTGGTTTATTTCAGCTACTTTCATAGTATTATGTCCTATGGAATTCTACTATGGGGCAGGGCAGCAGATATAGAAACTATATTTATCTTACAGAAAAGAGCCATTCGCTCTATATATAATTTACGTGCTCGGGACTCACTAAGAGATCTCTTTAAGAATACTGGTATACTTACTCTACCATCACAGTATATATTTAATAAAATTTTGCATGTACACAAAAACGCCGACTTACACACAAGAGTAGGAGATAGACACTGTTATGGCACAAGGAACAGAAATAGAATTGAAATGCCATTTTTCCGATTAGCTAAAGTTAAAAATTCATTTATGGGTCAAGGTATACGCTTTTACAATAGAATTCCTCATAATATTAGAGAGTTTAGTAGTTCTAAATTTAAAACTTATATAAAAAATGTACTAGTTCAGAGAGCGTACTACAGTATTCAGGAATATATGGACGATAAAAACCCATGGAGGGTTGTAGCGTAAAAACCACAGGACAGTTCTTTGTATATTATGATATATTATGATATATTATGTATTTAGATATAAGTTACATATTATGTAATATCGACATGATTTTAAAAGAGCAACTATGGAGTTTCTTGCCGATTCTTCTCCATAGATCACTGCTTTCCGAATCGGTGGTAAATGTTAAAATAATTATGTAATGACGATTCGAAAGTGCTACTAAATAGTAGTCTAATTGAATAAATGAATGTTTGAGTTTGAGTTTGTTAAGAACAGTGCGAATAATAATCGTCTTTGGTTTGTACGAATTTTATATGTTTGATGGAAATAGAAACAGACACTCAATCTATGCTTTTATTGTTTTTTTTTCAAACTCAAACTCAAACATTTATTTATTCACTTAGACTTCTTATATATGCACTTTTGAATCGTCATAACATTTTTACCATTTACCACCGAATCGGAAAAGCAGTATCTATGTAGAAGAACCGGCAAGAAACTCCATAGTTGCTCTTTTAAAATCATGTCAATACAATTTAATTTTACATAATATGTAACTACATAAAATATGCCAAAGAAAGAATTTCTAACTTGTGTATATAATAATCTATTTAATTTCATCATTACCTATATCTATATCTAATAATAACAATGAAGACAAAACAGACGATCTATAGAACATAATAATATATCAGTTCCCGTCGAACATCAGAACTCAGCAGTATCTAATAAATTTTGTAGTGAGAGAGACAAACAAAATAAATTTCAAAAGTGTGTGTTCTTACTGAATAAAGTATTAACCGGTTTTTAAGTAAGTATTTATTTTTGTTATATTTAAACATAAAAAATAATTTTAATAAATATGTAAAACACAATTCAATCTTAAGTCATCACTACATAGTATAAAACAAAACCGCTTTCTCTGTCCCTATGTCCCTATATGTATGCTTAAATCTTTTAAACTACGCAACGGATTTTGATGCAGTTTTTTTTAATAGATAGAGTGATTCACGAGGAAGTTTTTAGTATATAATTTATTAGTTTTTAGACAACGCAGGCGAAGCTGCGGGCGGAAAGCTAGTATTTTCTATCTTTCTATTAATAATTCTATTAACAATCAGGTTTAGTTATTTTTGATGAACTCTCCTAATTCCATTTTTATATTTCTGAGAACATTAGAACTTTGGAATTAATAATATTAGTTCGCCCCTCACCAGCTCTATATAATTCCAAGAAAAAACTCCACATACAACGTATACAAACAGACCCCAATCATGGTAGCATTCCTCACTGTGCAAATTACATCGCCTCTGTCACTCACTTCGGGAATCGATGCCAGTATTTAATTAAATTCAAACCAAATTATCCGCCAAGACGAGTGACTTAAGATTCGTGGGATTTATGTAGAGCTGCTAATATAAACAGACTGTTAGTCCCTGTGGTTAGTCCTTTATAAGAAAAAAATGTATTTATATGACGTCGGATTGCGATCATAAAATTGCATTCCAGCCGAATAAGGCGAGGAATTATTTGCAATATTTTATTTAGAATATTGCATTTTATTAATTCAAATTAAAGAACTTAAGATAAGGACTATATATGTAATATATTTGTAATAAAATAAAAATAGAAATAAAAATAATCCCTGGATGAAGGACACACTTTGACTGATTTGAATAAAAACAAAAATATGATTTAGAAATTAATTCAGAAATTTTCTTTTACAAACAAATATGAAATAATGTGGGTTGTACCCTTCTGTTTTACGCTAATAGCAGTTGAAACGACAAGTACAAGCTAGATAATAAAAATTTGTCGTTTTTTTTTTCTTTAACTTCACAACAGCTCTACCTTATCATCTTAAGCTTATCTTTACTGTACAACATATTTTTAACGGTATTACCAGCTCTATACAGATCCGTCAAGTGTCGGGCTCAATCAGCAGTTCCCGCTCGTGGGACTGGGGTTCGATTTGCATTCGATATGCCAGACTCACAAGACTACTATATAATTGGATCTTATAAGTAATCCGAATTAAGTATTTTATTTTTCCTTTTTACGCCAAATATACGAACTTTTTGCTGTATTTAGGTTGTAAAGATTCAATGGAAGTAGTAATTAAAAAAATTAAGTGAATGTTGTTTAGTGTAATATATAACAGCTAGGTTCTTAAAAAAGCCAATGTATGACCTACCTAATCTATCTTTCCGTATAATTATTATTGCAATGAAATCCAGTTCAATTTACTTTTGCAAGTACGGTAGGATCAATGACGTGATGGTTTTGCCATGACGTGACCCTGAAATTTTACTCTCAACGCGGCTAAAGAAGTATCACTTCAAAAAATATCATAATTTGATCTCAGGCATTAACTACTTCACCATATTACTACAGATTATTAACAATATATTTTGTTTATTAGTTAGGGTCCGCTATCAATACCACATGTGGTCCCTAAATCATGTATTAGTGGTAAATACGTCTAATGGCTAATAATCAAAGAAAGGAAATTTTGTCATATCTGTATGAAACGGTTTGTGACACACTGGGATAAAATTTATTATAATAACTTTATTAATTTGGTTACACGAGTTCTAAGCTTACATGATGTAAAGTTAAACATTTTCTTTTAATCTGTTCTAGTAGCTTTTATATACGAGTTGTATATAAACACGTTCGTTTAAAAATATGTTACATAAAAAGCATATGTAGAGCCAACTCTTATAAATAATTAATGTAACTATTTTGGTTAAAACGATTAGCTTGTAATAGAGAACATGGATTGTTTATAGGATTATAAGTGTGTGTGTGTGTGAATACATTTAAACACACCATAAATTATTTAATTATATAACACTAGGCTTTTCGTCCGCAGCTTCTTAGTCAAAAGAAAACCCCTCATTATCGAGATAAAAGCTACTTTATGTGTAAAACCAAGTTATGTGTGTGGCAAATTTAGTGATTATCGGTTTAGCAGTATTTGAGTGAAAGAGTAACAAACGATTCAATATACAAACTTTAACATCTATAATATTAGTTAGATATCAACTTTTTATTAAGACAGATATTAATCTCCTATCTTATATGAACAAGCCCAGTGTACCCTCCGCTTTACAGGGGAGACCTAGGGCGGGTGGACATCAAAGCGTTAAGTGCTTCTTTGCTCATCGAATCCCATTTACCAAAGACGGCCCCTCGATAAATAAGATTATATTCGGCTGCGATATTTTTGTTTTTGCTAACGAACGTAACGCAGATGTGTTTTAGTGGATTAGGAAATATCACTATAATGTTGTATGTTTTGCAAATTTTTACCTTTAAATGTGTGTCAAAACATAATTATTGTTTAAATTATACTGAAAACTTTTATTTGTCTGTAGGTATATGAAATTTAAATGATAAAGGTGTATGATGAGAAAGATTCCTTCTTATTCGAACAAGTATCTTTAAAAATAATACAAAAAAACAACGATATAATATGTATCGTCGATATACGTAGGGAATATTCTAAATATTTACATGAAGACTGAACTGGCTGACTAAATATCAATAAATATATACTAGTTTATTCGTAAGATATAAAGTTATAAAGATTGTTAATCTACCCGCGAAATTAATTATTAATATTTATTAACTACTAGTGGTCCGCCCCGGCTTCGCCCGTGATACCTACATGTTTAAACTATCCTATCTCTCAAGTTGGATCGAACTGCACATGGTGTGCGAATTTTATTATAATCGTTTAAGTGGTTTAGGAGTCCATTGAGGACAAACATTGTGACACGAGATTTATATATATTAAGATATAAAATTTCACATTTCAGATAAATTTCACTAACACAAATTGTAAAATTGTCAAAGGTTGTATGGAAATAAAAGGCTTTTTTATTTTTTATTTTATATTATTTTAACCAAATAGAAATAAGCAATATAATTCACTAGATGTGCCTGTGTACGCGCATTGCTCCGTTCCTATTGGTCTTATCGTGATGATATTATATAGTCTTTAGCCTTACTTGATAAATGACCTATCTAGCAACGAAAAAACTTTTCAAATCGGACCAGTAGTTTCTGAGATTAACGCGTTCAAACAAACAAACTCATCAGCATTATAATATTAGTATAGATATATCCAACCTATTGATACTTTTGCACTGCTAATTTTAAAAGAATAAACTCACTATTTTATTGTTCTTACCGATCTCGCAAAGGAAGCCATAAGCCCAATAGTATATTTAACCATTACCAGCCCCCTCATATTTTCCAATACCACGTAATCGGCGCCATCATTAATGTCTATATAAGTTGAATTAACGATAGTACGTACGTGCGAAAGATTCGATATAATAATAAATATCGAGATCTCATAGACGATGTTTTCTTTACCTGACAGTTGATAAAACTAAAGTTTGGATGTTTGTTATGTAATTACGATACTGAACCGATTTTGATGATACTTTGCAGTGTTGTAGCTTACATATTTACATAAGCATTAGAAATACTAGGTTTTGCTTTCGTCACTTTGCAGTATTGTAGCTTATATATTTACATAAGTATTTAGCTAGGTTTTGCTTTCGTCTATGGGAAAAATTAGTATTATATAGTTAATACTTATTCCATTTTTACTCGAGTTCCTCTATAAGTATATTTTAAAGTTGCTTGCATAAACTATGTTGTATGTTTACTTGATTTGCAATATATTATGTAGTGTAAAAAGATATTCTTTATAGTAAATCGCGTAGAATTGTAGAGTATCGATAAATCATATTATTGCTCTACCTAACTGTTCTTACACTAAAGTTCGGTTGTTGTGTTAATAATTATTACATTCTCATATCTCTATATCAAACTTCATCAAAATGGGTTTATTCCTTTAAGTGTTTAAGCGTAACAGACGTATTTCTTGTATTAGGATTACAAAAATAAGGTGTAACAGAACAAAAACTTGGACCATCAATGCGGTTGTCAATAACACCCCACTGTACCATCAATTCTAATGTATCTGTCATTAGCTTCGCAAGAAGTTATGCGATAATGGGCCTTATTGCTACGGTCCCAGAGGGGCGGGTGGAGAAATTCCTTTGTTGTGCCCAGTTTATGCTCTTAATATGGGTATTGGTGGTGAATTAGGGATGCTAGATGTGGTAAGAAATAAAATAGTAATAGAAGAGAAAGATACACATAACCTCCTAATTCTAAAGGTTATCTTCTAAAAATCTTACATAAAAATGTATACTTTAGATCGATTTACAAAACTTCATTGACTATAAGATGTAATACGAGTAAGAAAAGAAATGCAGTTGTAAGAAAAAGCAAGCATATTATTTTAGACTGTCGTATTGATAAAAGTGTTTTCTACATGTTTATTGTTCGTAGTTGCATTGATCATTAAATTATAGACATATATTACACAATAATTAATTTATTTCCATGCGTCTATTAAAATAAGCACATCTAGTATAACTCACATTTAATTCTCTGTATTCAATATCATCTATTAGTAGCGAGTTGCGTTATCTTTGCCAAACACTCGGAGTTTTTCCATTGATTCCTACACACGTGTCTTTGCTATGAAACAATACTATTACATAATATATTTAGAGTAGCTTTGCGAAGCGTCTTTGCTCGCGTCGTTAGAAAATTAATAGGAATTGTCATTATTATAATATTATAGATTTTTAAGCGTCATTTATCGGAATGAGATTAACTGTATTAGTAAAAAGTAATCTATCTATCATAATCGCTGCGTTGCGACGCGAAAGATAGACAAAGAAACAAAACACAAGTCACAAGGGTTTATAATATTTCTAAGAAAGTAAGGACAAAATCCTTGTGTCACAATGTTTGTAAATCCTCTTTCGGTTTGACCGATTTTTATGAATGTTCCTAATAATGTTTTGAAAACCTATAAGTAATACGAATATTGGCTGGACATTGCGGCTCCCTCGCGTAGTAACTAGGCATAAAGTAACCTATGTGCTATTACAGAATATAATCTATCTCTACTTACCTACACCAAATTTCATAAGGATCCGATAAAATAGATCTGCGTAAAAGAAACACAACATACATGCATTTAGAGCACCGATTTGAATGAAAATAGTTGAAGTTGAAGAAGGTCAAATACAAGGCTTTTTATATGTGTAAATACATTCCTGAAGGGTTGAAACAGATTATTTTTGCACTTGGATTTGTTGTAGACGTACCTAATATTGTTTAAGTTAACATACCAAAATGCTAAGACAAAATGTTAGTTACAGACACATTTATGTATGAAAATTTTCAGCTTTTTCACTTTAATTTAGGAAGCCATTTTAGAGATAAGTATAATAATTAAGACCTTGGCAATCTGTGCAAAATAAAGCTTAGTAGGACCAAATAGGAAGAGAAAAGACGATCGGGGGTGGATTCGCCATTTTATTTTTAATGTTTATTGCTTTTTGCCAGATAAATTCGCCCCCTGGGGAGTGAGAGGCGAAGAATCAATGCGGTAAGATGTTACTTACTATTTGTTGAGATTTAGAAAAATATTCCATAATATTTGAGTGTTTACAGGTTAAGTATGGGATAGTATAATGTTGGTATAAGATGTACCTATAGAGAAAAGTGAATTTTTAGATACGTGATTTACGGATGTGTGTTTTTGGTGTTTAAATGTTTGTTTAATGCAAAAAAAACCAGAAAGTATTTTAAATATTTTAAATTTAAATACAAGAGTGTTTTTGCGACGAAATACTTGCATTATTCAGAGATTTGTGAAAGATATTCAATTACTCCTTATAAATATAATATATTGAAATTGTAAGTGTTCATTCTACATGTCTATTTTTTTTAATAGTGAATTTATTTTACTCTCTACAAATCAATTAAAAACCTATCAACTATCAACACGACTCGAAAAATTCTCGCCTCAAAATCGAATATTATTTCTTAATCAAGCCCATAGTAGGGGAAGCGAGGATGATTTCAGTCGCAGATGTTTTCTATGTTAATTCTATTGTTTTTTTGTTAATTTTTATGCTTCGTCTCATGGACGATTTAGCCCGGCCGTTTGGTACAGGCTAAACGGTAATGTTAGACGGAAATTGCGATCGCTTGATGAAATCGAATTTGCTTAAGTTTTCGTGAAGAAATTTGTCAATAATGTTAGAAGGGCGTATAGCTTTTCTAATTTTGTAAGTTTGTTCTATTTGAAATGTAGGTTATGTAGATTAAATGATTACAAGTATATTAAAACTAGCTTACCGCCCGCGGCTTCGCCCGCTTTATCTAAAACCTAATATACAAGTATATTAAAACTAGCTTACCGCCCGCGGCTTCGCCCACTTTATCTAAAACCGTTATTTACTATGTTATTTACGTTATTTACTAAAACCTTCCTCTTGAATCACTCTATCAATAAAAAAAAATCGCATCAAAATCCGTTGCGTAGTTGTAAAGATTTAAGCATACAAAGGGAAATAGGGACAGAGAAAGCGACTTTGTTTTATATTATGTAGTGATAACATAAATATTTAACTCTATAATGTAAAAAAAGACAATAATTAGGTATCAAACACAATAAGTACATAATTTGCCTTCACACGATTAAAATATCAACATTTTGAAATCTACGACTTTTAAACGATTTATTCATTTTTAATGTACGATTTGTATTAGTGATCTAGTGAAAATATTGTAAAGCCAACTTCTATACCTAATATGACAATAATACCCTTTACTAACATGTCTGTGTATAAAATTCCTACCTAAAGAATATTTAAAGAAAAACAATCCCTAATGTATCAAAGAATTTTCCAGAATGTTCTTCGATTTTCTCGAAAAAATATTGTATCCATTCCTTAATATTTATACAAAAAACCTATAGATAATGATCCATATTTTACACCACCCTGCCACCCCCGAAATCCATTTCGCGTATTAACGTTCGAAAAACTGGAATAAATAAAAAACAAAAACAAAAGGGAATTTCGAAACATGATGTAATTTATAGGTATGGGAAATTTATTAAATACTGTAGGCCGTAGGGTACTTTATTTAAAAACGTTGGTTATAATATTTTAATCAGCTTGAGATGAGGACTTCATTTAGATCTCAGACAAATCTTCCATCTATCTACGTGTCGAATTTCATCCAGTACCAGTCGACAGTCAGCTGTTTTTGCGTCCTATTGAAAAACTATAAATTATAACACATTACAGTTTAGACTTTCTAATGTCTATATTATTGTCTAGATATCAAAAATTAAATATTTAATTACCCACAATAAAAAGTAAAGTTTGTCAATTTAAATAGAAAGCTTCACAAACCTTCTTAAAGCGCTTCTTTTTCTTAGTGAATAGTATTTTTTTAAACTTCCTACCATTACTTACAATATATTCGAAATTCCCTTAAAAAAGTCGAAATCTCGTCGTCTCGGGACCGTCGCTTGACGCCTATCAAGCCACGTTTGCTCAATTGGAACTCGCTTCGGCTAATTTTTAGACATTTTTAATTAGTACTGAAAATGCTGCGATTCGACTCAATATGTTAGGAAGGAATAGGAAGAATATAAAATAGGTTTAGGTAGAGATATTTTAGTTTAAAAAAATATCGTAGACAGGTTTGACTAACGAATGCATGTTCATAATTCGTAGACTGTTTTTTTAATACAATAATGTCTCAATATAATATTATTTACTACTACTACTGTTTATTGTATTTTAAATTATTGTTACATTATTATGTTTTGATTTTGTGTTGTAAATTGTGTTTTCTGTATATTATTTTATACTTTTATCTCGTGTGTATTTATGTGCTTGAATTAAATGTATTTTTCTGAAGCTGATGCACAAGGTTTTCATCAGAACAACATTAGCATAAAAATACTGGTAGCCCTCATAACTTTGATACATCGATTCTCAAACTCATTCAAAAAATACGCGGAAAACTTATCCATGTCAAAATTTAAAGCATTCGAGAGAACACGACGCAAATTAATTCGCCGAAAAAATACATTTTCGGGACAAAAAATTATTTGCCAAAATCGACGCGGCGGGCCCATGAGATTAGCAAAAGTTTTTCCGACTGAAAAAATTCAGAATCAATCTGTTGATTAGTAGGATTTTATTTTTTTGGGGTGACATTTAAACATGGTTTAATCACCCTTCGGCGATTGCGTGGGGGTGGAATATTTAAAATTAATGACAGTTAAAATGCGTTCTCGAGGGATGCGACGGTCAACTTTTTTGAAGATTCCAAACAAGTTTTTTCGAAGTAATTGCGCCTAGATGCTGTGATGTGACGCGAATTAAGTACCTACTGTATTGAGTGTCTAGTGATTCCTTCAATTTCTTCAAAACGGATTGATGAAGATTATTAACAGATATGAGATTACTACGTACTAATGTTTTCTTTAGCTCTTGCTTTCTAAAATGATTCTATTCATCATCTTCTTAACCATAATGCTTGGAACAAGACATAAGTATTTGAATTTCATACATAAGAAAGATGTGTTATACGAACATGAATGAATCAGTGAGCGAGTAATTAAAAAATATAAATAAATAAAAATTGAAAAAAAGGTAAGGTATGGACCCTTTTTATATTCTATTATTATACATAATATATTAAGATACCTATAAGTATTGCTTACTTCCCGACTCAAATCTATAACTAAGGTCTATGTAATTATTATGGAAGAGAAGCGCCTTCTAAAACATGTGAATTTATAATTCTTTAAATGAAGCCATTTATTTACCTCCAATCCAACATGAAACTTGTTTAAAAAAATATTATTATTTATTTTTAATTTAAATACACGTAAAAGAATGTATAGATAAATCAATATACAATATACATAATATTTAATAAGTTTATAAGCAGATGAGATTGTCTTTGGATACCGGCGACTGTAAAAATTAGATTTTACAAGTCGATTTCATTTTTCATTAATTCGTCTTCAGGGGTCATGAACGTGGATATGGGTACTAGAAGTGATATATATTTTTAGTTTTTATATGCGTTTATAAATCGTATTTAGTCATTTGGGAGAATAGTGATAATAGTTGGAAAGTCGGGTGAACTTAATTAAAGTCGATTTTTTTATTATTAAGTTAGTTGATATAAAAATTTTAAGTGAAAATTGCACTTGTAATGATGGCTAATGTTTATAATATTGTCCAACGTAAAGTAACGAGGATAAAAAACGTAAACTTAACTAGCTCTGCGACCCAAACCGAGTCTTGGCTTCCGACACGAGTTTACGCCACTTTTCTCGATCGCGCGCAGTTTCTTGCCAATTGACGGCCTCCAAGTTGCGTAAATCGGCTACAGTTGCGTCGCTCCATCGATATCTGGGACGGCCCACGGGACGTCGGCCAGTTGGAATGCCCAGATATGCCTTTTTCGCGGCCCGATCATCCCCCATTCTTAAAACGTGACCGAGCCATCGGAGGCGTTGTGCCTTTGTCTGGCCAATGATGTTGGGCTCAGCCACGAGGTGTTGAATTTCCGCGATTCTGCGGATTCTGAAGCTACCATCTGGCTCTTTAACGGGACCTAGGATTTTGCGTAGAATCTTTCGTTCGGCCACGAGTAGCTTATTTTCTTCCTTTAGCGTCAGCGTCCAAGTCTCACAACCGTACATAAGAATAGGCCTAATTAAATTAAATATTAAATTAGGCCTAATTAGTAACGAGGATAAGATAAATAAAAAATAGATGGTAGAATTACGTATATAGTATACAGCTATGATATGCTTCAGACTCTCCACATAGGCTGAAAAGTCTCTTTAACTTTGAGCTAAATAACAAAAATCAAGAAAACCGTCATTTCTTTATCTATTATTGTTCTTAGTTGCTCATGAAATCTTTTTTCAAGTAACTATAAGTATATTACCACCAACAAGCAACTCTATCTACGAGTAGGTGTAAAGACAAATTTCGATACATTATATTGAAAAGTCTACGAGTACATACATAAAAAGTCTAGATATTTAAAGCCACATCTAGTGTCTCTACATCACTATAGTCGATACCAAGTTCCTATATAAAATTTCCCTACGGGCTAGAAGCGGGTATTTTTTTCTTTTCAAACTCTATTTAACTCTGAACCGTAATTCGAGACGAGATGGCTGATTAATTATTGATGGCCTTTTCCGATTCGAAAGATTTGTCTTTGATGTTAATTTTTTTTAATCCTCGTAATGAATGAATAATGAACGAAGTGTTTTGATGGTTCGCTGTTTGATTTCTGTTTTGACGCGGGTTTCCTTTTAATATTTGATAAGTATCTGTTTTTTGGTTTTCAAAAGAAATTTGACGGAATATTTGATTGGGTTCTGGCTTATTGACATAGTCAATTGTGGTGGCAATTTGGAATGATGAATGCTTTATGAGCTACGTAACGAATTATTTCAGTATGTGTCTTTTAGATACTTTTCAATAATGTACAATTAGGGATAGATGGCTACTTTGATAAATAGGCAAGGCATGTCATGTCAATGTTCTTGTTTTGTCCGAAAGAGCACTGTTATTATGAAAGTATATACCTACAGTTTTCATAAGAAGGTTAGATATTATGGTAGTAATAGTAGCTACTAATGCTATGAAAAGTCAAGTGGTTAATTTTAATGGAAAGCTTTATTTATTATCTCTAGACCAATGAAAAAAAAAATATCTTCTGATTAGATCTGTACGTATGTTTCCAATATTAAAGAATTTGTGTTATTTGCAAACGACATTCAGAATTTCTCATCAATCGTAATTACCTCAAGGCACCTTCCTTGAGATTATTTCTTTACTATAATGCGATTTAAACTTATATGAACTTGTAGGTTTATTATTTGGTTTTGTTTACATACTAAGTATTAAACTTATGTAAAAGTATTATTTTAATTTTGAACTGATGCAACCCCCTTATAAATTAGTAGTTATTTTTACAAACTATCTTAAGTTTTTCGAAAATACTACTTTCTACAATTTTCATAAAAATTGATTGTTTAGCAAGTGTAAGATTGTAAGAGTGTAAAAGGTAACTAAATCTATACTATTTGTTTGTTTTAAGGCGCTAATCTCAGGAACTGCTGGTCCGATTTGAAATATTCTTTCAGTGTTAGATAGCCCATTTTTTGAGGAAGGATATAAGTTATAACATCATCACGCTAACACCAACAGGAGCGAAGCAATGCGGGTAAAACCGCGGGGCACAGCTAGTATTTAATATGAATAAATACAATCACAAGTAGGTATACGTCATCATAATGATACTCCAATTTATTCCTAGAAAAGACATCCTGTAATAAAATCTAGAAAACTCGAAGACAATGGATCAGTGACCTAGATACGCGAAACCCAATATTGTATGCACAAAGGTGAACAATAGATACCAGCGGTGTGAGACCGATACAGCACTTGCTCAGTATTCAATAGATAACTTGGTGTACAGGGTGTTGTTATTGTTATTAACCATTTGTTTATTTGTTCAATTCATCTGTATTAATAGGGTATAGTTTATATAAAAAAAAAAAAAAACTAATACATAGACACCTTTAATCACACGTAGAAGTGTGCAAGATCGCGTCTTGTGCTGTATAATAATTGTATTGATCCTGAATAATTATTAATGAAAAATTATAGTGTAAACTACAAAATGCATTAATCTGTCTTCATCACAGCATCTTTTCGCTCACGAATCATCCACTGTACCGAGGAAATTTTGCAGATTTTATATTGATAGATAGAAACAATAACAGTGAGCAAAAGTTACCTATAAATCTGGTGAAAAAGCATCGGTAAAATTATCTATGTTGTTCTAGAATCTAGAAAATCCCGTGATTTCATCAAGTTTTGGTACATTTTTACATGCGCAAACTTCCCCCACATACTTTACATAATAATATGTGTAGAGTGTGTAGGAAGATTAATGAAAAATTTTTGAAAAATCATATTTTAAGTTCTTCAAAAATATGCATAACTAATATTTATTATTTCTAGGTACGTAAGCATGCGTCGGTGGTCGACGTTATGCAATATGCGACACGATGAAAACTCTTGCTATGATGATAGCTACAATCTCAATGTTTTATTTTTCAATAGTTTTCACCAAAACAGCAACCTGTATAAGCCCCTTGTCACGGTGTCACGCGACACGCGACTATTGTGAACGCCCCCTTGTGACCGCCGCGCATCGGTGGCTAACTATAAAAACAAACACGCTTTTATGTTTAATAGATTTCCATTAGACGCAAATGAGGATTCGATTCTTGTGAGCAAACTATTATTATCTATCACTAACCATTTACCTCTACCGTAAAATGAATAACACTTATTTAAATGAAAATGAAATCACACACAAATTACAGTAAGCAAAATAAGAACCTAATCACAAACTACTTAGAGCGCATTATTATGAAAAAAAAATACCTAATAGCCGAATATAGCCTCCTCCTTTTTTGATGTTGGTTAAAAAATTGCTACCACTGCACTAGTATCGATATAATAGATTTACAAACAAAAATGTAGTAAAAACCCTGAAAGTAGGAAAGTAAACGCATATTGTAAATAAAATATTTACAAAAATACATCACTATCAGCTTCCTCCTTTATAAAAATCTGTAAAAAAGCTATACACGTTCTTGTCAATTGCCAAAAACAAAGTCCATCGAGATCAAGCGACTGGACATGAATTGTTAAAAAGATAAATCCACTCGGACTTGTAAAAAATATGCCCTGGGTATTGGAAGATTGAAAGGGGCGAATCACTTAGCGTCTTCAATTTATGGGAAAATCTGCCCCGGGAGAGTTCCGTGGTCGGACTAACAATATTACGCTACTTATCCCGGCTCAGATTGATTGGCCCGGTTCGGCCATTTTTTAAATGGACAATTTCGGTTCTTGCAAGATGTAGATGTTAGATAGAGGGAGTTGGGCAATGTGGTCATAAATCAGAGCGTTTATTGGATATAATATTATGTTTTGTTTATTTACATGGATATGGGATTGTTCTGAAACTTCAATCCTATGAGGTAGGATTATGATATTAGAATATTATTGTAGACATGATTTCTAGAAGTAATTTGAGAATTTGATGAAGGAATTAACAATAATTTCTTAAAACTTTTTCTAGTGATAACTAGACCTGCTAGTAATATAATAAATACACGCAAACTTGCACATATTTTAGAATATCAATCCAGTACTTATTTAGGTGTCCATACCGGCACTGGCAGAAGAACATCGTGCTTTTAACAGCATTTTTATTAACATAATAATTCCAAAGAATATTTAATTAATCACATCACAAAGAAAAACAATCCAAGAGTATAATCCAGAAACAATTTATAAAGTGAATAAATCGTCTGTCTATAACCGTTGAGAGAAGGGGTCAAATAACGGGGAAATGCCCTCAAATTCCGTCAATAAATAAAAGTGGACTGAAGGAAAAAACCGACCACTAACAGACCAACTTCCGAAAAGATATTTATGGACAGAAGGGGTGTTTTATTGCATGTTACATTTTAACCCACTGTGCCCAGGGCTATCTGCGGGTGTTGTTACACCGTAGTGTAAGCTAGAGATGCGGAATATAAATATTTTTACTAGATAAGTACCATTTAGTGGTACCTATAGTGTTAAAATTTGTGTAAATTTAGAAGGTAAATAAAATATGAGGATGTGATGGTATTTGTTATAAATAAAAACGAACTTGTGATTGTTGTTGTGTTAAAATAATGTGTTTAATTTAAAAAAGCATTATTATGTGACTGAAACGGTGTTAGTAATAAATAAAACACGAATTAAATTTAATCGAAAACAATTTATTATTGGTATGTAGTACCTAGATAGGATTATTTTAAGAAGTAGGACAATAGGAAAAAGTTTTCAATGGAATCCATTTAATTAAACTCTATTATATATTTATTTATCAGTGTCACAATTATAAAATTGTTTAATGTTATAATATTATAAAAGTTTATAAAAACAAATGAAACAGGTAGCACTTGAAAATATATTATACATAATATACAGTATACTCCCAAAACGGTGTAACACACGGCCAAGGTTTCGGCGCTTAGGAAAAAAATAACTTTATTTTTATCTCTCTATTTATTCCTTATAGCCCTTGATAAGGTCATTCGCACTGATACAGCATAAGGTCTGAACAATCTCCATTTGACAGGTTATTCTCTGTTATGGCGTCTCTTTTTGATTTGTGTCGATATTAACATTTTTATTGTTCGCGATAAGTTGTTTTATGGAAGACTGTTTTGGTTTTCGCTGTTTCTTGTATATTTGGGCAAGCTACATGGGATTATATTAGTTCTGTTATTTGTGTGTTGTTTCTAGTTTAAGTGGTAAGAGTATCCGTTTGTTGGGTTATCTGTGCTCAAAGAAAGAAGATGACAATTATTCTTCTTCTCCTTCCTAGCTTCTTATCATCACACACAAAATCAAAACAGAAATTCACTCCATTGCAAAGTTGAAAATCTTTCTTTCAACAAAACGCTTTCATTATCACATTAGTAAGAATAAGAACAATATTAGCAGTCTAATCGTTCCAACAAGTATTAAGCCATATTTCAAAGAATTGGAAACCATCTTTCGAGCATTAACCATATTCCAAAGCATTGCAAACCACAATATCCCTTTCGATAACAAAACTAACAAGATTGCAGAGTTTATCGGAACATACATCGTCCCAAGAGGTCTGCGGATACAAATAAAACTGTTGAAGTGGAAAGAGGGAAAGAATCGCCGTTTAACCCGCTCCAACCCTCGCATCCTTAACCCTCGTGGATAGTTATTGACTTCTTGTTATTGAGATTTGTTAGGTCTTGTCGTGTTTGATTTTATTGCGTTTTATTGTTAGGATTTCTATAAGGGATTGAGTTTACTTTAAATATTATAATATGAGACTTCTACAATTGGTAAAAGAAAGTTTCGTGATGATTGGCAAGTCGTAGAATGAAAACAGACATGTGATACCCTCAGCGCGCATTTGGTCAGCGCGGTGTTTAACAGAAAATAGCACATCGTCGTAACAAAGGCCCCTTCAAAGATTTCAACCACGACCGGTCAAGATTATATCTGTCCTATAAGCACGCACAAAAGAGTAAAGTGAAAAAAGTATACAATTTTACAATATTTGATTCCTTCAAATGCATTATGATTAGAACTGAAAGATCCAAGGCTCCTTTAATATTATTGTTAGATGGCACGTTTATTTGAAAATGTAAAATTTTATAGAAAATCCTTGAAAGACTCAATAAAGTCTTTGACAACACAACAATTCAAAGTTCATAATATGTGAATTACATTATTTTTTTACTCTAGAATCTAGATTAAAGGAATAAAACGCATTTCATTTCACTGCTTCTCAAAAGACGACTTTAATATATTTATTAATCGCTTAATATGAATGTCTCGTCTCGTCAGTAAAACGTCATCACCGCACTCCATAAAATCACAGAAACAGTCAAGTATCTCCGTCATGCAGCATGACCGTCTCGAGAACAAAAGTAATTAGGGGGTATTGGGAAAAATGGAGCAGTTAAATATTCCTTCTGTTCCCCTCAATTTGCGACGTCACAGCTTGAATAGAATTAATTGTTGATTGATCGGACGATTAATTGCTCGGATCGGGTCTGGACGCTTCATTTCTTCTCCTTTCAACTTGATAATTTTATTCGATTCTTTGTGAGTTTTTGACGTGATTTGAAGTTCAATTCAGAGACGTTCTATCATTCAATTAGGTTCTATTTTAAATTTTCTTATTATTACTTAGTTTTGCCAATCGTAGAATTCATCTGGAACGGATTGTTATCAAATTAAACCATGGTTTAAAATCGATATTGATAAGAAGGAAATATCACGGTAATATGACAACAATAAATATATCTAACTTACACATTAAATAATAAACTACGCTTCGACAAATGAAATATGATTATAAAAATATGCAATTAAAAACATTTAGTTGCAGTACAAGATTAATTACATAACTGTGAAAAAAAAAAACAAATGAGAGTAAATTAATCTTACCTTATTTCAATAAAATAAGATTTAATATGATACTAGCCTTACGTTACGTTATTACCTATACGTTAAGTTATTGAAAGAAAATTCAAGATCATTTTTAGATACAAATTTCAAGTAGAACAAAGCCAATTCCACGTAAACATAACAACGTTACCGGCACCAAACAAAAACTACATTTTAAACCCACATTACAAAAGGAAAGCAGTGCTTTTATAAAATTAAAAACGCAACTCAAGTAATGATATTAAAATTCAACACTCACACTGCAACTAAACATAATATTTGTTTTAAGGTAAGGCGAAGTGTACACGAGCGGTTTATATGAGTTATGTAAGAAATTAACCGCTTGTTCCAAATAAATAAAAAATAGGATTTGCTCGGTAAAGATGTAGTTTTGTAATGAAATCTATATTAAGTGAAGCAGTTTTATAAAAAACAAAAATCTAAGCCTTTTCTCCATAAATAAAAAAACTACTAGAAAAAGATACAAAACCATCATACCAACCAACCAACCTACATATTATACACACGAATTTTCAAATTATTTATTTCAATTAATTATTAACAATTAGATAATAAAATGTACCTATTTCATAGTTTTTAAGTTTCATAACAACTATTCGGATTATAAGTAATATATAAATTAAACATCAATTAAAACAAACAGATTATGAAAAATTCAGTATTATATTTATTACAATTTGATTAAAATATAGCGTAGAGCTTCAACTCCTTCGCTTACAACCCGCCTAACCCAAGGCACACTCATAAACTTATTAAAATATTTCTCCCTATATTTAATTAGCGTTGTTCCATTTGTCCCCCGTCTCCTCTGACCAGGTGCAAAGTAAAGTATAGATTTTATTTTTATCCTTTATTTATACAGATTTTCATTAATTGTAAACCCCTTTTTTCTGTTTCTTAATTGATGGAAAGACATTAATTTTGCAGTCATTCTTTCTTTCTGTGTGCTTTTTAGTGTTAATTCAAGATTTTAAAATGTGAATGTATTATAAATGTTATTTGGTAGGAAATTGCTGGATTTCATAATGAATAATTATACTAATTGATATCTGTCTTACTTGCAATACAAAATCACAAACTATCGAGAGAATGACATAATAATATTCTATGTAAGAGTTTTCAGTCATTTGTAACTACTATTTATGTGATTAATTATATCGACTAACTACTTAAGCATTACAATCAAATGAACGGAATAAATTCTATAAAAATAGTATTATAATAAACTTGTAACGAGCCTAACTCTATAAATATATTATTATTCTTTTTATCCTATAAAAAGACACTAGATTTCCGCCCGCGGTTTCGACCGCGTATTTAAAGAAAAACCTGCATAGTTCCCGTTCTAAAAAGTATGTATTATTCTAGGTCTTAAGCTACATACAAAATTTCAATCGGTTCAGTAGTATTTGTGTGAAAGAGAAACAAACATGTATCCATCCTCACAAAATTTCGCATTTAGGTATAATATTAGAAGGATAATCCTATAAACGCGAAAGTTAGTGAGGATATATGTGTGTGTGTGTTTGTTACTCTTTCACGCAAATACTTCTGAACCGATTACAACGAAATTTAGCACACGTATAGAGGGTAACTTGGAATAGCACATAGTATAGTTTTTATCCCGGAAATCCCTCGGGAACGGGAACTATGCGAGTTTTTCTTTCGAACGTTGGCGAAGCCTCGGGTGGAAATCTAGTATAATCTAAAAGCAGTGAATTATAATAACCAAATATAAAAACATTTCTAACAAAAATTCCAGCGAAAAAACTGTGACAAATAAAAAATATTTTAAATGCACCACTTTATCTCAATCCTTATGTAATTTTCAAAGGTTCCCGAAATAATTAAGAAAGAATTCTGTGCATTAGCGACACGGTGTAATCCTTTTTTAATTAAAATTTTAACGTGTGCCTTTATAGCATAAAATGGAACGCGTTGTACGGGACAGTTATTTAAATTATATTAATGAAATAATATAGTATTTTTTGTCTAAATTGCAGATAGATACATCAAAATCAAATCGTTGAACATTTTATCAAGGTAATGACGTACGCTACAAGAAAGCCTTTTTAACGGTTTTTGTTTTGTTGAATTTGTCTCGCCTTTTATTTTTTAGAAATTTACTACCTAACTGTTAAATACTTGATAAACGTTCTCTGCTGATAGTAGATTCTTAAAATAGAGAGCCAATAGCCTGTCTTTATCATCATTCTACTTTTCGTATCTATCCAGGAAAAGCCATACGCGTATCATGTTGAATAATGTTGTCTTTGAAAGTTGAACATACAAAGTATCATTTTTAACTTCCCCAAAAGGTTGATCAAACTGCCTAAACTCGCAATTTCTATCTAAATTTCACAACAAACTGCTTGATAAATAAACATCTTCATTCTACACTCTAACTTCGAAACTAAGTAACTATTAAAAGATAGACAAAGTAAGGAAACTCGTGCAAAAGATTAAAAACGTATCAAAGATTGCGCAGCGTCAGATTGGAGTCACAAATGGATGGGCTTAAAATTTAAAATTATAATGGGATTGTATCCGGTGACACAAATGTGTGGAGTTTGTTACTAACGACTTTTGCGCTGAGATGCTTTACGGGAGCACAGGGGTGGTGTGGAGTCGCATTAAATTTTTTAATGTAAATTTAATTGTATCGGAAATAAAGTGTGATATGCTGTATGGAAATATTAAACTTACGCTGTTATTCGGAAATCAATGTGAGTGGTAGGAGTAATACTATAGTTCTCAAAATTTACAATTTTTAGTAATCTGTTACGTATAGATCCAGTAATTACCTACTGGATAAAAGTCAAAATCGGTTATTACGTTAACGTAATAACGTTGAATGATATTTAACTGAAAGGTAGGTATATTAGGTATACGACTTAATTATTTTTTTTAATACGAGCAATATGTCTGCATTTATTTCCCAATTTATTTAAGTAGAAGATGTTTATTTACCATAATATTTTATCAGCCGTTATTTGTTGCTTGAAACAATCATAAACTACAACAAAACCGTAGTCATCCATTGCTCTGTAACTTCACCATTTACTCCACAAAAAAAGTAACACAACATCGACTCCACACCATCCCTTGTTCCATAGTTTCACCTGCCATCTCGCGGCAACTAATTGTGAGTGCACATAAAGTATGGCGACTAAGGTGGCCTTAGCGATTGCATCACAGTGTATAACCGCCCTAATGTGTCTCGTTCGTATTTGGCTGCTGAATTTCATATTTAACGAGTTTTAAACGCGATTTATTTAGATTATTTAGTTTTTTAGACAAGCGTGGTCACGGGCAGGCATAAAACTTATGTTTCAAGTTTTGACGGTGATACTTATCAGTACCCAATTTATCTTTAATTTAACAAGTGATAACTGCGTTAAAAACAACCGACTTCAAACTTGCACTTGCAAAATTTACAAATATGTATCTACAGGCAAAAATGCTCATAAAATAAAAACTACTGGGCCTATCCGAATAAAATTTTTATGGGACCAATTCGACACCATCCCGCATCGAACAAAAAAGGATCACGTAAATCGGTTCAGAAACCTCGGAGTAATCGGTGTACATACATAAAAAAAAAAAATATACCGGCCGAATTGATAACCTCCTCCTTTTTTTGAAGTCGGTTAATAAAATAAATGGAAAACTGGTGAAAAAACTAATTCTTATTTTATGAAATTATTTTGAGATATTCAAACTGTCTTCAGCAGAAGTTCGACAGGAATCAAACTTAACCTTTACTCATGATTTCGTCATACTTCAATAAATTATTATTTATTATTTTATTATAATGTTATAAAGCTGAAGAGTTTGTTTGTTTGAACGCGCTAATGTCAGGAACTACTGGTCCGTTATATAGCCCATTTATCGAAGAAGGGTATAATATATTATCACGCTAAGACCAACAGGAGCGAAGCAATGCTGGTAAAACGGCGGGGCACAGCTAGTAATAATAAAGATGGTATCTCATTACGAACGCACACTGACATCAATGCATATAAATCCAAACTTAAACAACGCAACAAGTTTTAAGCTTTATAAAATAGCTTTTGTTCAAATTAGGCTTATGTGATTTTAAGCCAATGAAAATTTAGCATATTTTCCTAATGTTTTACCAATAAATTAATATATTACAATCTTATCGATATGCACAGGTAATTTTTAGTTTATTGTGGTCCAAAATATTTCAAAATTTCATTTTAAAATATGGTAGAGACTTTTTATCTCTTTCTTTATCTTTTTAGAAACTGTAACGATACTTTTAATGAAACTAGATCGTTATTTCTGTGTTAATTCATATATCTTTACCTACATAACTATAATTAAAAATATTACGTAAATAAATAACCGCTGAAAACTGTTTTAAAAATAATAATTGAAAATCAATTAACAATCACTTAATAAAATGTAATGTTCACACAAATATCAGGTTTTATGTATCGTGGAAGTTGTTAATAACAAAATTATAAAACGTATTACTATTAGCGCTTTAAATCGGTACAGAATAACAGGGAATTCAGTATGACTTATATTCCTCTCTTATTCCTCTTATATTTTTTATAATTTCGAAACATTTAAAATTATCTTTTATAATGCAGAAACGTTTTCCAATGGCTAATTGCGTAATTAAATGATGATATATTCGCCTGATCCCATTACTAGAACAAAAGTAGCATGAGTTGTGAGCGCCGCATCGCTCCATTAGTGATTATTGTCCAACTTGTGCTAAGTGGACGTTACCGAAGATATATAGAAATGGAAGCGACTAAATCTATATGTATAATTATGTACTCTATGAATAAATAAATTTAATAAAGCTGTAGAAAAGGTCGGTTCTGTACATTGAATATGAACGGAAAAAATACCCCCTATCTTCATAAAAGGGATACAGATAAAAAAAATGTTGTGTGGTTTTATGGAACCATAGTAAAAGTGAAACTTTTTTTCACACTATAGACATTTAACTAAAAATTATCGTATTTGTACGATAATTATCGTACGTATCGTGCGTCACGCGACATGCGCTACACAGACAAAAAGTTTGAGACGATGTAATAAAAGTTTCATTTTAAAAATATTTTGAAAATTGTCTCTGTGCCTTTTGTCCAGTTTTTACGCAAAGAATGCAGCCTTTTCAAATTCAAATTACATTTATTTGCAAGAATGTAGTTACAAATATAAGTATAATTCTTATTACAATGTTATAGCGCTGCTACATTCTACCCACTATCTTTTTGAGTTAAATCTTTATAAATATTACTTAACGGGATAGATACGTTTTGCATAAAATTTCAGGGCACTGCAAGATACGCGTTAAGCATTTACAATCGAGTTACTAGCTGTTATAAATAAATATTCATACGTGAAACAACCTAATTAGTCACATCCAGCACTCTACATCCCGAAACTGGACTCTATGACTGCCAAATACTTTGTACTTATTTACGCCAGTCATAATTTATTGCGCAAATATCGACTCTGCGACCCTCAGGCTGGCCAAGAGCGTATTAGTTTGGCAAGCGCATCCAGTAGTTTTATTTCTTTACCATTTAAACTTTGCGATTTACTGCTCGTAAAAGTTTGATTTCGAAGCAATTTATCGTTAGTTTTAAATGCTATAATTTTTTTTTCAGTTTTATATTATGTTAGGTTGAATACTGCCTGTTACAGTAGTTAATGTTGGAATCAAAAGTTTAACTGAAAACAACATGAAAATAATAAAAATAAAACAAACTCATTTTAACTTGATCCAGAATTTTGAACACCTAAATACTTATGTACCTACCTAATACATCGATTAGTGATAGGTACTAAGGTACAAAGGAAAACGATATTCTAATTTTTTTTTTCAGATAATATGTACTACTTTTTATTATGAAGCATTCTAGATTCACGGATTATTAAAGAATCGATTAAATTACAATTAGATTGAAATTCATATTTTCTACGAACATTGTATCACGCTACGATAGATGATATCAGATCCAAAGTGAAAAAATGTCGTAAATTATGTCAATAAAAATACACATAAAACTAAAAAGCAATACAACCAATATACTGATAGTGTATGTACTATGTATATCCGTTGCAGTAAATATCCGGTCACCGTGTGTCGATTACCCGGGTGAACGGCTCGAACGCGTCCGGTCAAACGGATAATTGTATATAGTGACTATTGAATGCAATGGTTAAGGCCTTTACTATGGTGTAGGTTAAGCTAACTTCTAAAAATAGTAATTGTAATAGGTAATACATGGAAAAGGGCGATGATGCCATCCAGTAAAATAAGCTAATTGATGAATCCATACTAATATTATAAATGCGAAAGTAACTCTGTCTGTCTGTCTGTTACTCAATCACGCCTAAACTACGGAACCAATTTTCATGAAATTTGGTTTTGGATATATTTTGATACCCAAGGAAGGACATAGGCTACTTTTTATCCCGGGAAAATGACGCAATCCCGGAAATCCCACAGGAACGGGAACTATGCGGGTTTTTCTTTCACTGCGGGGGCGAAGCCGCGGGCGGAAACCTAGTTATGAATAAAGATTATAATGTGTTTATTAAATTGTAGACTTTTTAAATTAATGTCGGCAGAATCACAGATCATTTGAAGAACAATTATTGTAAAGTACAAACACAACATACAGTTCAATTTATGATTATCCTGCTACCTATTTATTAGTAAGAGTAAGACCTTACTTATACTTTATGTAGTTTACCTTTGAATGCAGACAATTTCTGGGTACACATAATCTCTAGTTTTTCAGTCGATAGCTAGCAGGCTAAAGCGTCTCTTTTTAGCTAAATTGATAAAAAATCATGTAATTCTGCCTGATCATCATCGCTGCAGATTAACGGTACTAGCTTTTTTATTAAAATACTCAATAATTTCTTTTCATTTTTATTTGTTTTGTGTGGTGATGTATAAACTATCTTTCTTTCAATATCGAATCATTTTAAAGATTTCTCCAAATCCATAATCCAATTTGCTATCAATTTAACAGTGATAAAAACAGGTTTCCATAAAATAATATGTAAAACAAAACAAAGCGACCATCCACCCATTTGACCGTGTGATTCGCTAGCAATTACATCCGGGTATGCCCGGGCTATTCATCCGGAATCCGGACATATGGCGCTCCGGTAGTTATCTTATACAATTTGTGTTATTGAATTTTATTTCCAATTGCATGTGTAAATTGAGCGTGTATTTTTTATAATCGTTGAATTTAACACAAAAAAGTTTGTCTTATAAGGTAGGATAAGGTATGCTTATTATTATCAACAATGGTAAATAATAGTATTTTCATCCATCATCAATTATCATAGTGATATATCACACAATATCGATAAATCTGCGTTGCGATACAAAAACATATTACGTTATAATAAATAGGTTAAATTTGCTTGTAACTATTTGTATCTCCGCTCCCTCTGCCTTTGGAACGATGGAACAAAACTTGGAACTATGTCATTCTCAAGTATGTACCCACACCAATTGTATTTTCAGTCCCCCCCCCCCCTTTATTACAACATCATACATCAAGCGAAAACGCTGCGAAATGCTAGTCAAAATTACGAACAAAGATCAAAAAAGTATAAAATAAGAAAACTATCAATCGTGTCTATCCATTCGACCTGTATCTTGTACGGTTCTGACCCGGTTATCCGGTAAAACCTTCGTCGTATAGCATACTATACATGTCTAAGATTAAAAGTATAAAGTTAATAATAATATTTAAATTTTAATGAATTTGTAATGGGATTATACGTTTTAAATCCAACCACACCTTTGGTTCAGTTAAAATTAACTTTAATATAGAGACTTACAAGTCACAACTTGGTAGAACAAAGATATAAGCAGTAACCACGTTTGGTTTTCGTACATTCAACATCAAATAATATAAAGCATATTGCATCTTAACTGTCGTCCTTAACAGATAATCCTAGCTAGAAATGTAGATGCAGGTTAATTTGTGTGCTCAATATTAATTTTTCTTACATAATATACCTACTATTGATTATTTTTACGATATTTTAAAGGACAACATCGCGACCACTCTAGCCGATACCGTTCGTCCTAAGTCCGTCCGACGTCTGACCATTTATCACCGCCGATTACCAACCCTTACCCGGGCGCATGTCACTTCGCTGGATTTGTACAAGAAAAATGGACATAAATTGGATACATACTGGATGATAACGGGTGTCATTGTATATCTGAATATCGTAGACGCCCCTAAAAAGTACCTAAATATCGTAACACCGTGTCGTAGAAATAGCCGCTCGTCTCCCTCTAAAGATCTGAATATTGCCGCTTTGTATGTGTAGACCAGGATAAAATCTTAATAAAATATAGCTCATATTACGCAATAATAATGCAGCTTTATGATAGTAAAAGGTTTTTTCAAATCAGTCCTATAGTTTTTTAGTTTAAGCATTAAACAAACAAGCTCTCGATCAAATATTTCCACTCTAAACCATAATATAATATATATATAAGTGTATATAGTTACTTTCTTGATGAAGATACAAATACAACTTAAATGTAATACCTACATTGCAATAACATACATTGCAATAAAATGATAAAAATAACTTTAACTTTCTCCCTACAAAACCCCTAAAAGTACCTTCCATAAGAACATTCCAAAAGATCCACTCACTATCTACATTTATTTCAAAGCCAGTCATCCCTGACATGTCATTTATATATCAAATGTTGCACGAACGGACGGTAATACAAAATAATGTCTTTATAACGATACAGCTACATTGGCGTCTTCGATAATATGTTATTGTCAACCCTACATGCAAATGTGGGGTCCATTCGACCCTTATAGGTTATTTATGATACTTTAATGTCGTGCTTGACGATTCGAAATTAGAAATGTTTTATCAAATATGGTTAGATTGTTTTTGTTGGATGTGACACATAGTATTAATACAAAAGTATATACTGTTAATATATTGTAATTTAGTTTTTTTAGTGAAAAGCAATCGAATAAATAAAACTGAATTAGAATGTGTGGTGTTCAATCGAGTCGGATTGTTTGAACAGTTCTAGGTGAAATTTGGTCTAATGATAGATTTTACTCTGTATTAATATAAAGACTACTTTAACGAACGAAACAATGAAAGTAAAACTAGTACTAAGTCACTCACAGAAATCTTGATAATTGGTGTAGCACCTATATCTATCTACATCAATATCTAATAACATTAAGGTTATTTAACAACAATATATCAAAACGAGTCAATACTATTACCAAATGGATAGCAAAAACAAAACGCATATTTACATACAACCCCACTAGTGGATTCGCAAAATTGTCAATGACAAATAGTTCCCAACCCGGCTTGGCATTTTGACAATAAATAAGACATATCAAGGCATGGGGCCTCTTACACCCCGCGGATTTGGTTATAACAAATGACGCGCGATGGACGCACGAAGGGTTAGACTTTGGAGGATTAGAGATTTTGATTGATTGCGCTGTAACGTTATCACTATGGGTTTTGGATAGTTTTTGTTTATGTGAAGGAATTAGCATGTTAATTATTATGTAGATTAAATTTAAAACGGCTAGATAAATTTTAAAGCGTCTAAAAGTCTTTATTAATAGCAAAAGTCAAAGTGCCAGGGTTTATAGACAAGCAATCAGAAAGCTTTCATCAATATGTTATTGCTTATAGAAGGTAAAACAGATGTTGTAGCACCGTAGCTAGTTCGTAGCACCATACGTTACGATTTCCGTAGCACCTCAAAACTATCGTCAATATCAATGCTGAATAGGTAAAAAAATATTAATACGATTTAACAAAAAGCCAAGAACATCAATTGTTTATTAATTAGCTTTTTAATAATGCCTTCATTTGTTTGCATCTTAATTAGTCCGGAGCAACGAATGTGTATGCAAAAAATGTATGAAGTGTAGTAATAAAATATATAAAATAATATTAAAAATTCATATTATATCGATGTCGATAAGATGGATGGACACAACAACACTTCAGCTAGCTTTTCTTACAGTTTTTAACATTACTAAGCTACATCTTTTATTGAATTTGATTTATTTTATACTGCGTTCTGCGGTTTCACCCGCGAAGCTCCCCTTGTTGGTCTTAGCGTGATGATAATATATAGACTATATAGTATATAGCCTTACTCGATGAATGGGCTATCTAACACCGAAATAATTTTATAAATAATAAAACCCAATCGGAACGCGGGTTCGAATCCCGCCTCGTGATCGATGTTTTTCTATTCTTTAAAAAATTATACATCTTTTATTTATTTAGGTATTTTACACATCAGTCTAGTACTTTACTACACCCAGCCCATTTTCATTCCCGTGAAATCGAGCAGCGACGATCGAGAGTGCGATTTCCTTCTCTATTATTCACACACGTTAATACGAGCTGACTTATTGACCCCATCCCTCATCGACCCTTGTGAATGTTTCCGTTTTATACGTGTGAATCGATTATTGCTTGAGAATAAAATAGATATTTTTATTATTTAAGTTTATTATTTTTTAAGAGGTTTGAAAAAGACTGTGTTTTCCATGACTGTTCAATATCGATAGAAGTTTTTATTACTTGACTAGCTTACTGCCCGCGGCTTCGCCCGCTTTGTCTAAAACCTAATTAATTATATACTAAAACCTTCTTCTTGAATCACTCGATCTATTAAAAAAACCGCATCAAAATCCGTTGCGTGCATACAAAGTGACATAGGGAAATAGGGCAGAGACTTTGTTTTATACTATGTAGTGATAATACTTTACTTTATAAGGTTTTTAACTATTTGTTTTTTATGTATTTAAGATTTTATTGCATAAGCATAGACATGAAAAGAGAAGGTATCATAAGATTTTTGACCGGCTTTAAAAGGTTATCGGTTACCGGCTATATTCCGCTTTATGTTTGTGTATGTTCACTAATTTGTGATTTTCACATATTTTTTTTAATCAGACACTCTATTTAATGCTGTTTATTTTTTTTAATTGATGAAAATTATCACATGTTGCATTTGTTTATATGGATAGATCAAGATCTCTGATATCAGATATTTGGTGGATAGTATAATAATCATTATATATCTTCCACCAAATATCAACTTTTTCAACATAGGTATCAAATCTACAAATCTATACTAATATTATAAAGCTGAAGAGTTTGTTTGTTTGTATGAACGCGCTAATCTCGGGAACAACTGGTCCGATTTGAAATATTCTTTCGGTGTTAGATAACCCATTTATCGAGGAAGGCTATTATAGGTTTATATCATCTCGCTAAGACCAACAGGAGCGGAACAATGCGGGTAAAACTGCGGAGCACAGCTAGTATACAATATTCTGTATGTTCTCACATATATATACATGATTTACCTATATTCATGTACCTATATGTGAGAACATACAGAATATTGTCATATCACGAAACAA